>NC_043711.1:10387274-10396779 GCF_006229205.1 Suricata suricatta | reverse complement strand
AAAAAGAATAGAGGGGTGCTTGGTGGTGCTGACAGCACAGAGCCTGGGGCATGCTTGAGATTCTGTCTCCCTCTCTCTCTGTCCCTCTCTGCTTACACTCAGTCTCTCTCTATCTCTCAAAAATAAATAAACATTAAAAACTTTTTGCTCAAAGAATAGACACTGAGGATGCTAGGTGGGTCAGTTGGCTAATCATCCTGGTCTAAGTCACAATCTCAGGAACTGTGAGATCGAGTCCCCATCAGGTTCTGCACTGACAGTGAGGAGCCTGCTTATGATTTTCTCTCTCCCTCTCTCTCTGCACCTCCCTGGAGCACTCTCCCCCCCCCCCCGAGTCAATCATGAAAGTGAACAGAAGTAAGGACAATTATCATAATCTGCTGCTAATTGTTTTTGGTATTTATTCTTATATTTGAAGCCTGCATTCATGGTAACTGTTATTTCACTTTAGTTCAGAAACTGCATATAAATGCTAAGTGAAATAACTCAGGCAGAGAAGCACAGATAACATATGTTTTCACTTATAAGTGGAACAGGTGAAGCTTAACAGAGGACCATGGGGGAAGGGAAGGGGAAAAACAGGTGGGGAGAGGGAGGAAGGCAAATCATGAGAGACTCTTGAATACTGAGAAAAAACTGAGGGCTGATGGCGATGGTGGAGAGGGGAAGGGGGGGTTATGGGCATGGAAGAGGGCACTTGTGGGGATGAGCACTGGGTGTTATATGGAAATCCACTTGACAATAAACTATAAAAGAAAAAAAAAGAAAACTGCATTTAAAAGGCACCATGGTGTCTCAGTTGGTTAAGTGTTCAACTGTTTTTTTTTTTAATGTTTACATATACTTGAGAGAGACAGAGAGAGTCAGAGAGACAGAGCACAAGTGGGGGAGGACCAGAGAGAGAAGGAGACACAGATACCAAAGCAGGTTCCAGGCTCTGAGCTGTCAGCACAGAGCCTGACGCGGGACCTGAGCTCACAAACTGTGAGATCATGACTTAAGCTGAAGTTGGACATCCAACCAAATGAGTCACCCAGGCACCCTGAGTATCCAACTCTTGATTTCAGCCCAGGTTGTGATCTCACAGTGATGGGAATGAGCGCCATTCAACTTGAACCCTGCTTAATATTCTCTCTCTCTCTCACTCACTCTCTCTCTTCCCCTCTCTTCTGCTCACTCCCTCCCTCTCTCTCCCTCCCCTGTCTAACTAACTAACTAACTAACTAACTAACTAACTAACTAACTAACTAAAAAACTACCTCTCATTGAGGTTCATTTCCCCATAACCAGGATAGGCTGAAAATGCATGCATCATTGTATTGGAAAACTGCTGTCCCTGATTCACATGACTAGACAGGAATGCAAGCTCTCTCTTATGTCATTCCTTGACCACAGATGATGAATAGAATCCTGAACATGATCAGCAAGTACAATGGATAATAATGACCAGTCAATGTCCCTTTCATGGTTATGACAACATTTAGAAGGAAGGGAGATACATTTCTTTTACCACAATGAAAAGAGTCATACCATAGACAGCATAAAGATTTCAGGAAGAAACAAGTAGATAATTAAATAAAGGTAGAAAAATGTCACAGTCCTCCCCCCCGTATGAGTTGCTTCATTGGAATGGGCGCTAGATGCTGTAGGTAAGCGAAGGATCACTGAATTCTACTCCTGACACATTGTATATTAATGAGCTATAATTTAAATGGAAAAATAATAAAAATAAATATTGCTTCACCATATTAATGGGCACCTAGATTCTAAGATCGTATCCCAAAGTCAATCTATTTATTAAAGTTTGTTGTTCCACGAAGACTTCTCTTGGAGACACGTAGTCGATGAACTTTGGAGTGAGGTAGTGACTAAGGTACACATTGTGGACCACAAGGTAAAAAAGACCAGGATCCTAATGAGGAGGAAAAAATCTGGTGAACACTGATAAGACACACAGATATGTTAAGTTTATACTATCAATAAGAGCAATTAAGATACTGATCTACAAAGGACCATCTGATATATAGATTAAAAAATGTACTCTATGATTTTACTCTACTTTAAAATCATATAAGTTGGTCATAAAGTATAGTTGTTTCCATAGGCAGAGTATCACTCATGACAATTCTTTTGTTTCAAGATTTTATTTAAATTGTAGTTAACATGTAGTGCAATATTCATATCAGTATTATAATGTAGTGATTCACCACTTACATTCAGCACCCAGTTCTCATCCCAGCAAGTGTTCTCCTTAATGCCCATCACCCATTTCACCCATCACCCGCCCAATTCCACCCATCAATCCTAAGACATACAGACAGCTAACTCGTGGCAATTCTTGCAATAAAACAATGTATGAAAGAAAAATAATTTAGTATGATATAGTCGTTTGACAAGATTATTCTTTAAAAACTCTGTGTTGCCTCAAGGTAAATGAACATTTCCAAATATTTCAGATCCGTGGTTGGAAGTAAAATTCACAATTTGGGAAACACAAAGGAAATATCCGTAGGATATCAGAGGGAGAAGAGCTTAACAGAGTGACTTACACACATGGTGTACAGAACCTGAGCACAAGGAAATAAACAGAAGGAGGAATACTACTTCTAAAGTCTGAATGAAGATCACAATTTCTGACCCAGAGCCTTTGACCTCTGCCATCATAGCCACTTCTTCAATCTTATGACAATTGGCCATGTAAGGGTCTCCTTCCCAAGGAATGCTTTCAGAGCCCTTTGCATGTCTTTGTTCCTCAGGCTGTAGATGAAGGGGTTCAGCATGGGTGTGACCACCGTGTACATCACTGAGGCGGTTGCACTTGACCGTGAGCTGTGGGTAGCAGCAGAGCTAAGGTACACACCAAGCATTGTGCAATAAAATAAGGAGACAACAGACAGATGAGATGCACAGGTGGAAAATGCTTTATATTTTCCCTGAGCTGATGAGATCCCACATATAGAGGAAACTATCTTAGAGTAAGAGTAAAGGATCCCAATGAAGGGACCACCTGCCAAAAAGACAGCTGCAAGATACATCACCAAGTTATTAAGAAAGGTGTCAGAACAGGCAAGTTGGAGCATCTGATTAAGTTCACAAAAAAAGTGGGGGATGTGCAAGTGTGCACAGAAGGAAAGCCGCAATGTCATTAAACTTTGTAACAGAGAATTTAGGATACACATGATCCAGGACACCAGAACCAGCCATCCACACAGCCGGGGGTTCATGGTGACTGTGTAGTGCAGGGGGTGGCAGATGGCCACGAAACGGTCATAGGCCATCACACTCAGGAGGAAGACATCCAGCACAGCAAAGAGTATGAGAAAATAAATCTGTGTGATGCAAGCTGCGTGGGTTATGACTTGGCTTTGAGTCCAGATGTTCCACAGCATCTTCGGGACGGTGGTGGAGGTGAAGCAGATGTCTATCAGGGACAGGTTGGCGAGGAAGAAGTACATGGGCGTGTGGAGGTTGGGGTCTGTGCTGATGGCCAAGGTGATGAGCACATTTCCAAGCACAGTGATCAGGTACATGGAGAGGAAAAGTCCAAATATGACAGGCTGCAGTCCTGGTTCCTCTGAAAATCCCAGAAGAAGAAACATTGAATATTCTGTCTCATTGCTTGCTTCCATGAGGTGGAGTTGACTTCCAGGAAAGAAGGAAATAAAATAACGCAAATTTGTATTACTCACAAAATTGAGATGCTACTGTTTTCTGTTTTGCTCTCCAGAAATTCTTTTATTAATATGTTGTGAATGCACATGGTCCCATTAGGGAATCATCTCTGCCACATCTGATATATTTTCTTTCATTGTCAATCAGCTTCTATCCTAAGAAATCATATATTTTATAGTTCTGCTGAGAATTGCTTCAAATATTCAGGAATATAAATTGAGTGCTGACCAGGTTTCAGGCACTATCTAGGCAATGAGGATAGAGTGCTGATGAACAAAAATCCCTACAATGATGGAGAAAAATATATAAGAAAATAAGATAATTATACAATCTTTTGATGCTGAGGGGTGCTGTGAAGAAAAAGAAAACACGGATAAAGCAGAGAGCAAATAGGACATTCTGTTTTCATGGGTATTTAGGCAAATTCTGTACACAAGGTGGCATTGGAACACAGATGTCATGTAAGACAGAGAGATGCAGGATGGTAGGGGAAGTGTGTGTCTGGAAGAGGGAAAGGCCAGAGCAAAGGTCCCAGGAGGTTACTTGTTTCAAATGTTCAAGTCAGAAAACGAAGCCATTGCCGCAGGGGAATGAGCCTGAGGGAGACTGACAATAGACGCTGTCAGACATGTGAGGAGGGATGTGGTCTCTGCTCCAACTGTGATCTCAAGGCACAGGGACGTACTTGTCCACACTAGCTCTCCCTCTGTATTCAACTTGCTGCAACACCACCCCAGGAATTGACACGATCCCCTTTTTGGTGCCTTCTCTTTACTGAGATCTGGTCTCTATATTGTGTCACCTTGGCATTTCGGTGTTCTGGCCCCTGTTGTGAGGACTGGGCACCTTCTACAAGTCACACACATCTGGGACACCATAGCCTCCTGGCTTGTGTATTTCCCTGTTTTTACAGCTGCCACATGCTTGGTTATGCTGAAAATGGATACAGCCCAAATAGGCCAGATCAGCGATCTTTCCCCTGCAAAGTGTAGAAATGGTTCCCAGGAAGTATAATTCTTAAGCCTCCCATGGACACATAAACTGGAATGGCAATTTTCTGCTGTGATTTACACAAACATAACAAAACCTGATCAATAAATAAAAGAGACAGAGAATGAGATACAGAGGGAATAAAATAGGGAGAGCAATGATTTCATAAATAAGGTCGTCCCTGAGAGACTGTAAGGAAGGAGAATCTCCAGGGCTTCTCCCCTGATTACATTCCCTGATGCCCAGTAACGTAATAAGAGAATGAAATAAACTTGTTTAAAAGACAGATAGTGGTATGTTTATGGTTTATTTATACAAAACTATATAGATAAAAATATAAAAAATATAAATATTAACATATATATGCCTATTATACATCAAAGAAAAAGAGCAAAGCAATAAAGCAATACTTCACAAAAGGGAGTAAACACATACAATAAAAGTTGAGCTATTTTTATATCACCGTATAAACATTTTTCTGTATCTCCTGCATCATTATTTGACTGACTTATGTCTATGTGGTCTGATAGGGGATGAGTGAACTCTTTTCTCCCTCTTCTTATGTGGCATCTTTCCATTGATATTCCTGGGGTTTCAGTCAAGATCTTTCTTTCTCAAACCCGACGGGCACTCTCTAATTCTCATTCTGGATTTCACCCAACATGCAAAGGACGCCCCAGAGCATGCTCTGTAAATCCTGCCGACATCCTAACAGTCCATCATTTTTGTAACAAATAACGTGGTTCATGTGATTATGCTGGACGACATTATGTCATCCATGCATTTATAATATTGATCTCTGTCCTCAGTGCTATCCTGTAACATCCAGAAGAGCAGGGACTTTACCCTCTTTGTACATTTCTGGTTTTCACCAACTTCTTTGATATATGTTTACTATAAAATGATATAAGAATATGAAACTTTATAGAATGGGAAGAATGAAAGGGTCAGGAAACCAGGTTAAAACAGTAGCTTAAAAACAACTGTCATAAGCAAAGTTCTATGGAAAAAAAATGCAAACTGGAACAGATAAAAAGAGCAAACTTAGTAATACCAACACAGATCAATTACAATGTGAAAGACCATGAATGAACATGACATATAATGTCCCTGGAATGTTCTGGCCCATGGCAGATGCTTGGTTATTATTTGGGGTTACTCTGAATATTCTGGTGGAGAAGTGGGTATTACAGCTCTAAGGAAGAACCTGAAAGCAGCTATGTTACAAATATTCATTTTTCAATGCAGGTTTCTAAGTCCCTGCATATGGGCATTCTGACCAGAACCTGCCCAATGCTGGGGTATGTCCTGTGTATTTTAGGTTGGCTAGAGCATCCCTTTACTGATAAAGAACGTGAAAGACTAATGAAAGTGTTAGTAGCAAGCGTTCTGTGAAACTGGCACAGTCGCTGAATAAGTACATTAATTACTTAATCAAGAAAACAAACAAACAAACAAACAAACAAATATGGTGATCATTTGCTATGGACTAAGTAGAATTGGCTCCCAGGTGATGATGGATTAATGTTCTCAGCTTCCAGTCTCTCTGACCATGTCATCCATGGCACACTGGGCTGTTGGACTCACCTGTTTGGGTGGTTGACAGGAAGGTCTCCTGGTAGAAGCCTAAATTCCTCCCAGCACAGTAGATAATAGGGACCAAGGCTCCGTCCTCAGCTGAGACAGGAGAAAGGAGTGAAGCATCAGCCACCCTAAGCTGAATTAGGATTTGGAACAGACCAAAACCATTCCCCTTCCTGTTCAAGATCACACAGGCTGACAGGCAGAAGGCTAGGCTGTATATACAACTCCCTGTGTCTCCTCATTAGGCACCTTTCCTCTTGTTACCACAGCCTCTAAGCACATGATTCCCAAGTGTAAAGCTGCTCTGAACATAGCGGATTTTTTCCTAATGAATCTCGGTTCCCAAAAGTCTAGGTTAGAAGTCAAGTGAATCCAGGTCCTTTTTTTTTTTCTCTCCTTTTCCCTGAATTTGGGCCCTTCCTGTTTTGTAAATCTTTTAGCATGTCATCTCAGCCTAAAGTTTCACTTTCTCCAGGACTAAAAAGGAGAAATCCACCTAGATTGGGTCTCTTTGACTTCAAAACATTTACTTGTCCTGGAGACTCAGCCCTGCAATCTCCAGTGTCGTCGTCTTTCTTTTCGTTTTCCACTTCCTCTTCTCCTTCTTCTTCTTCTGCTTCTGCTTCTGAAATAAGTAGAGAGAGTGAGAGGGAGAGAGGGTGCACCAGGGAGGTGCAGAGAGAGAGGGAGAGAGAAAATCATAAGCAGGCTCCTCACTGTCAGTGCAGATCCTGATGGTGGCTCTATCTCACAGTTCCTGACATTGTGACTTGAGCCAAAATATAGACCCTGATGCTTAGCCAACTGACCCACCCAGCATCCCCAGTGTCTAGTCTTTGAAGAAAAAAAATTTTTAATGTTTATTTATTTTTGAACGACAGAGAGAGACCGACTATAAACTGGGAGGGGCAGAGAGAGAGGGAGACACAGAATCTCAAGCATGCCCCAGGCTCTGTGCTGTCAACATCACCCAGCATGCCTCTATTCTTTTTAATAAGGGAAAGAACTGGGTTCTTCTGATAATAAACCTTGGGCACTACACACACTGGCTTCAAGACACTTTGATCATCACAAGTAGAAAATTCTTACATTATCACAAGATACAAGCTGTCATTTGGCCCCTTGTTATAAAATTCTTAATAATAACAAATGAATTTTGATATTTATACATACTACAATGTGAGCTTAACATTAAAGGATAATTAAATTTTATTTTTTTAACTTTTATATTTATTATTTAGACAGAAAGAGACAGAGACAGAGCATGGGCGGGGCAGAGAGAATGGGAGACTGTGTCTGAAGGAGACTCCATGATCCAAGGGGTCAGCACAGAGCCTGATGCAGGGCTCGAACTCACGAACCACGAGATCATGACCTGAGACGAATTTCGTCGCTTAATTGACTGAGCCATCTAGGCACCCCAGGTTTGCTTTTGCTTAAGATGACAATGGGTGTTGAGTTTGTTCAGTACTTTATAGATTTTGGATACAAATCCTTTATCTGATATGTCATTTGCAAATATCTTCTCCCAATCCATTGGTTGCCTTTTAGTTATGTTGATTATTTTCTTAGCTGTGCAGAAGGTTTTATCTTGATGAGGTCTCCATAGTTCATTTTTGCTGAGTGTGTGTGTGTGTGTGTGTGTGTGTGTGTGTGTGTGTGTGTGCCAGTGAATGACAGTCTTGCTGGATAAATAATTCTTGGCTGCATATTTGTCCTACTCAGTACATTAAATATCATGCCAATCTTTCTAGTCTGCTAACATTCTGTAGAAGTCTGTTTTGAATCTCATCTGTATTATTTTCTAGGTTAAGAACTTCTTTTCTCCATGCTGCATTCATAATTCTTTCCTTGTCTGTGTATTTTGTGAATTTGAGTGTGATATGCCTTGGTGATGGTCAGTTTTTGTTGAATCTAATGGGAGTTCTCTGTGCTTCTTGGATTTTGATATCTGTGTCTTTCCCCAGAGTAGGAAAGTTTTCTGCTATAATTTGTTCATATACATGTTCTTCCCCTTTTCTCTCTCTTCATCTTCTAGAACTTTTATGATGCAGATGTTATGCCTTTTTAATAACCCACTGAGTTCTCTAATTCTTGTATCCTGCTCTTTTGCCTTAGTTTCCCTGTTTTTTCTGCATCATTATTCTCCATAATTTTGTCTTCTATATCAGTGATATCTCTATCTCAGATAGAGTATTTTTAATTTCATCCTGACTTTTTTTTTAATAGTTTATTGTCAAATTGGTTTCCATACAACACCGAGTGCTCTTCCCCATATGTGCCCTCCTCCATCACCACCACTTTTCCCCCTTCCCCCTTCCCCTTCAACTCTCAGTTCATTTTCAGTATTCAATAGTCGCTCATGTTTTGCATCCCCAACTCTTTCCCTGTTCCCCTCCCCCTGGTCCTCCATTAGGTTTCTCCTGTTCTCCTGTTAGACCTATGAGTGCAAACATATGGTATCAGTCCTTCTCCACCTGGCTTACTTCGCTCAGTATGACACCCTCAAGGTCCATCCACTTTCCTACAAATGGCCATATTTCATTCTTTCTTATTGCCATGTAGTACTCCATTGATTATATATATCACATCTTCTTGATCCACTCATCAGGTGATGGACATGTAGGCTTTTTCCATGTTTTGGCTATTGTTGACAGTGCTGCTATGAACACTGGTGTACATATGCTCTATGCATCAGCACTTTTGTATCTCTTGGGTAGATCCCCAGCAGTGCTATTGCTGGGTCATAAGGGAGTTCTTGTATCAACTGTGGCATCCTGACTTTTTGTACTTCTTTTATCTCCACTGAAAGGGCTCCTATGCTTCTTTCAACCCCAGTTAGCATTCTTATTATTGTGGTTCTAAATTCTAGTTCAGACAGCTTGCTTATATCTGTGTTGATTAAAGCACTGGCTGTCATTTCTTCCCGTTCTTTCTTTTGGTGCGAATTCCTTCATTTTGCCATTTTGAAGGAAGAAAAAGAGTTAATGAAATAACAAATTAAAATTAAAAAATTAAAAACAACACAAAAACATAAGACAGGAAGCTAGATCCTAAGTGTATTTTGGTCTCGTTGTTGAAAGAAGCTTGACAGAATAGAGAAAAAAAGGAAAGGAGAAAAATCCAAGAAAATATTTAAAAATTTAAAAATATTTATAATAAAATACAATAAAATGAATGAAGAAAGTGAAATGGGATAAAAAATTTTATGAAGGATTAAAAGTATAGTAAAAATAAATTTTTAAATCTTTTTAAAAAG
>NC_043711.1:10386143-10387174 GCF_006229205.1 Suricata suricatta | reverse complement strand
TTGTGCTGATCTGCTAACAGATTTAGCTGGAAGGTGCAGCCGGGCAGGACTATATCTAATGGCTCCATTTTATTTTTTTTCCTTAATATTTTATTGTCAAATTGTTTTCCATATAACACCCAGTGCTCGTCCCTTTAAGTGCCCTCCACCATCACCACCACCTCTTTTCCCCCTCCCCCTTCCCCTTCAACTATCAGTTCATTCTCAGCATTCAATAGTCTCTCAAGTTTTACATCCCATGCACTCTGCAACTCTCTCTCCCTCCTCCTCTACTCCTGGCTCTCCATTAGGTCTCTCCTGTTTTCCTGCTAGACCTATGAGTGCAAACATATGGTTTCTGTCTTTCTCTGCCTGGCTTACTTCGCTCAGCATGACACCCTCAAGGTCCATCCACTTTCCTACAAAAGGCCATATGTCATTCCCTCTCATTGCCATGTAGTACTCCATCGTGAATATATACCACATTTTCTTGATCCATTAGTCAGGGATGGACATTTGGGCTCCTTCCATGTTCTGGCTATTGTTGATATTGCTGCTATGAACAGTGCTCTATGCATCAGCATTTCTGTCTCTCTTGGGTAAGTCCCCAGCAATGCTATTGCTAGGTCATGAGGGAGTTCTATCTATAGTTTTCTGAGGAACCTCCACACTGTTTTCCAGAGCGGCTGCACCAGTTTACATTCCCACCAACAGTGTAGGAGGGTGCCCATCTCTCCACACCTCGCCTGCATCTGTAGTCTCTTGCTTTGTTCATTTTAGCCACTCTGACTGGCATGAGGTGGTATCTCAGTGTGGTTTTTTTTTTCCTCCATAATATTTTGTTGTCAAATTGTTTTCCATACAACACCCAGTGCTCTTCCCCTTAAGTGGCCTCCACCATCACCACCACCTCTTATCCCCACTCCCCCTTCCCCCTCAACCCTCAGTTCATTCTCAGCATTCAATAGTCTCTCAAGTTTTGCATTCCTCTCTCTCCCCAACTCTCTCTCCCTCCTCCATTCCCCCTGGTTCTCCATTAGGTCTCTCTTGTT
>NC_043711.1:10384771-10386043 GCF_006229205.1 Suricata suricatta | reverse complement strand
AAGCTGTCATCATCAAGACAGTATGGTATTGGCACAAAAACAGACACAAAGACCAATGGAATAGAATAGAGAATCCAGAGGTGGGCCCACAAATGTACGGTCAATTAATTTTTGACAAAGCAGGAAAGAGTATCCAATGGAAAAAAGGCTGCCTCTTTAGCAGGTGGTGCTGGGAAAACTGGACAGCAACATGTAGAAGCATGAAACTAGACCAGTCTATAACACCATACACAAAAATAAGATCAAAATGGCTGAAGGACCTGAATGTGAGACAGGAAACCATCAAAACCCTGAAGGAGAAAGTAGGAAAAAACCTCCTAGACCTCCACCGCAGCAATCTCCAACTCGACACATCCTCCAAGGCAAGGGAAATTAAAGCAAAGCTGAACCCTTGGGACTTCACCAAGATAAAAAGCTTCTCCAAGGCAAAGGAAACAATCCAGATAACTAATAGGCAACCGACAGAATGGGAAAAGATAGTTGCAAAAGACATATCAGATAAAGGGCTAATATCGAAAATGTACGAGGAACTCACCAAACTTCACATTCACAAAACAAATAATCCAGTGAAGAAATGGGCAGAAGACATGAACAGACACTTCTCCAAAGAGGACATCCAGATGGCCTACAGACACATAAAACGATGCTCAACATCACTCATCATCAGGGAAACACAAATCAAAACCACACTGAGGGGTGGATCCAAGATGGCGGAGAGGAAGGGAGCTCTGTAAACTCCCTCCACACCGTTTATCGAACTGAGAAGGATATTACGTTCATCTGAGAGAGCGGAAGGAGAAAATTTGAACTCCAGAAAGAATAGAAACTCAAGGATATCTGAGTGAGTGGGGGCGAACGGGGGAGATCCGAGGACGGGCCATCCCGGGACAGGCAGGGGAGGTAAGATCCCCAGCCCAACGTGGCGCAAGTGCGTGGTGCCCGGGAGACAAAGGGAAGAGACAGAGTCGGAACACGCTCATAGAACTGTCTCTGGGGAAGAGGTATAGAAGCTTGGCTGCGCTTGGAGATAGAAACCCACTCCATAGATAATTGCTGGGTAGCGGGGTGCAAGAGAAGAAATAGTCCCCAGCCCTAAGCCATCTCAGCGGGGAATCAGAGGCGTCTGTGGCTGTGAGAAGCGGCTGCACGCTGCGGAGGTGCGCTCCCCGCTCCCCGGCGGGAAGCGGCCAGAGCCTCGACTGCGCCAGCTGCGAGCAATTCGAACTTGGTTTTGGGAACGGGACCACCGACCGCATTTCCACGGCACACCTC
>NC_043711.1:10383634-10384671 GCF_006229205.1 Suricata suricatta | reverse complement strand
GGGAACAAATTTCTGTTTCAATCACTTGTGAGAGTTTCTTTATCCTTCTCTCCAGCTACTTTGGAGGGGAAGGAGATTGCTTTTCCTGCACTGTCTTATTGCACCACCCTCACTCTCCATTTCTCTGTCCTCTCTTCACAAAATCAGTTCCTTACCTTCTGAGGACTTCTCTCCTTCAGTCCATCTCTCTGCGCTATGAACCTGCCAAGTTCTGTGGCAGAAGCTATGCAGATTTTTGTGTTAATACTCAGGCCAATTTCCTAGGTGTTCAAAAATGGTTTGGTGCTCACGTAGCTGCATTTAAGGGACAAGAAAAGCTGAGAACCTCATTGCAGCTCTGTCATCCTCAAACATCCTCTAAACTTTTAAATAAATATATTTGAAAACAAAAATTAAGGTCATCCATTGTAATTTAAAATTTTGTGTCCATATATCTTGTTATTATATGTTGATTCTACCATTCATTCTCTTTAGCCCTGTTCACTCCACTGTTCTTTCAAGTCTCATTTTGGCAGAAAAGATGAAACCATGTCAAGTGTGCTGAGCTTATTTGAATCAAAAATATACACAAACACACCCATGAGACAACCACTACCCTTAAATGTTTTCTTTGCAGTAAAAACGCAATTTTCATATATTTCGATCATTCCTTACAAGATTCAAGGAAGTCATTTTTAAAGTCCACACTGTAGACAGAAATAAGGACAGAGAGGTTCAGGTTCAGGGAGCTTACAATTTTAACAACCACCTCACAAAGCAGATAAAGCTTATCTGCATCCTTACATTATACACAAATGGAAACTTCATTTTTGTGTAGGTCCTTTAATTCCTCAAATTGTACACTTGAATAGAGTTTATTGTGTGTCATTTTACTCAAATACTTTAATTATTTGGAGAAATATCTAAGGTGTAGGGCCACAGGTAGGATTGAAAGCATAGGTAGCTGACTCTCCATTACACGTTTGGGAGATAGCTCTTCTAAAATGGATGCAGGAACACTGGGATTAAGTTCAAGGACGTCCCTGTGCCTTGAGGTG
>NC_043711.1:10371402-10383534 GCF_006229205.1 Suricata suricatta | reverse complement strand
TACACTTGAATAGAGTTTATTGTGTGTCATTTTACTCAAATACTTTAATTATTTGGAGAAATATCTAAGGTGTAGGGCCACAGGTAGGATTGAAAGCATAGGTAGCTGACTCTCCATTACACGTTTGGGAGATAGCTCTTCTAAAATGGATGCAGGAACACTGGGATTAAGTTCAAGGACGTCCCTGTGCCTTGAGGTGCCCAGTTGCAGCAGAGAGGCCACTTCCCTCCCCACATGCCTGACAGCATCTGTCATCTGTCTCCCTTAGGCTCATTCTCCCTGAAGCATTAGCTCTGCACTTTGAACTTTTGAAACAAGTACCTTCCTCAGGGTCCTTGCACTGGCCAGTCCCTCTGGCAGGCACACACTTCACCCACAATTACATGTCTGCCTCTCTGTCTTTCTCCAGGTTTCTGTCCCAATGCGACCTTGTGTACAGAATTTGCCTAAATACCCACAAAAATATAATGCCCTATTTGCTCTCTGCTTCCGCACCATTTTTCTTTTCTTCACAGCACTCCTCACCATCTGAAAAGTTACAGAATTTGCTTATTTGCTTGTATATTTTTTCTCCATGCTTGTAGGGACTTTGGTTCTTCAGCATCCTATACTCATTGCCTAGGTATTGCCTGAAACATGGGGAGCACTCAATTTATATTCCTTAATACTTAAAGAATTTCTCAGTAAAATTATAAAGTATATGGTTTCTTAGGAAAGAAATTGATTGCCCCTCCCAAAAAAAACCATATAGAAGTGTGCAGAGGGAATACCCTCAGGGCCATATCCATGCACAACATATTAAAATGAATTTCTGGGGTCACCTGTGGTGGCAACCAACTGTTGATTTTGTAAGCATCCAACTCTTGATTTTGGCTCAAGTCATGATTATGGCTTGTGAGACAGAGCCCCATGCCAGGCTCTGCTCTCCCAGTTCAGGGACTACGTGATATTCTCTCTCTCCCTGCCCTTCCTCCACCTGTGATCTTTCTTTCAAAATAGAGAAATAAACTTAAAACACATTTATGTTCTTACATTCTATGGGTCAGAAGCCTGAAGTGGTTCTCAATGGTCTGAAATGAGAATGATTGCAAGGCTTGATTTCTTCTCAAAGCTACAGAGAAGAATCGGTTTACTTTTCTTTTCCAGGCTCATATTATAATGCAAAACTAAAATCTCAATATATTTCATGTAATTAAGAAATTCTTTACAAAGAGAGGCTAAATGACAGCTCTTATCTGTGACGTAGTATGAAATTCCCAAGTGCTTGCAAATGTGTCACAGAGCTGAGGTATGTAGTGCTCAGGGTTTATATAAAGGAACTTCATTATCCTTTTTGTTGAAAAAGAAAACAGGAATGTTCTGTATTCAGCAGGGCTGTGCCTCCACCACAAGCCAACAGTTTGGAGATCCAAGAGAACTAATCCAGACTGCCCAGTCCCAGACTTCGGAGAAATGTTCACATCAGGGTTGAGATTAGGTTCTGGGTAGTCTGACCGCTGAGACCACCAGAGTTCATATGGAAGGAGTAATCAACACTGAATTCACTCAGTTATAACCTGTTCTAATGGGAACATAGACTCTCCAGGAACACTTTCCTTTGTGTCCAGACCAGTGTCCCCAGGGAAATCATGTGGTGCTCCAAAGAGGATCAGGAGAGAACATACAGAGGAAACTATAAACATCTCCTGTGCAAGTCCCTCTGCCTGTGCCACCTTGGGCTGATGGAACCTGGTTGTTTATTCTGGAGTCCGAAACTTGGCTGGGAGACCCCTGCTAGCCTCCGTCCTGCTGTCTTGTGTGGAGACAGAGTTGAGTCACCACCAATATCCATCCAGGAGGAATTCAGACGGCCACATGGAGACCTCTCCCTCAGAGCTCCCAGTCAGGTGAGTCTGAGAGCCAGGCAGGGCCTGCAGGGAAGGGTCAGAGAGAGTCAACACCAGGTGCATTTAGCTGAGGTCACCACACAGTCACGAGCCTAAGTCAGAATGTGCAGATCCTGTGGTCAGTTGCTTGCCTGACCATGCCATTCTGAAAAACAATGGTGAATAAGGTCAGGAAATGCCCTGCTCCTTTGGTACTTGCCTTATATGTCACAGGAGGATGAAATAAGTGTGTGCGGTTAAGAGCTGCAGGAAGAAATCTAATGAAGATGGTGACTTAGAGCCAGAACAGTTGTCAGGGTGTGTCAGAATTTCATAGAGTGAAGTCTGAACGGATCTTTGGGTGTTGTGCAAACCAGAAATGGGTTCAGAGTGTGCCCACTACTCTTGTCAAAAAAGAGGTCCCAACACAAAGTCCAAGAAAAACAAAGAAAAAGTGTCGTATCTGAAAAGTGAAAGGGACTTGTCCCACTTTCTCGAGGATCACAGGACCTCCAATAGATCACATAAATATAAAATGGGACCAAAAACCACAAGTCTTGTACTGCTCCATGAGAACCTGCCCAAAGCTTGCTGTACTTTGCATACTTCCTGTGCTGAGTGTTGATTTATTTCCTCAGCACACTTTGCTTTTGGAGCATCCAGTCTGGAAGGTGATCGACACCGTGCTCTTTCTTCCTTCGTCATGCCCCTCAGGTTTCAGCGATGACCTGAATCATTAGATCTTTTGTGCCATGTCTATTTCACTCCTCTCTCTCATTCCTCTCTCTTTTTCTCCCTCTCCCTTTCCCTCTGATTTTGAGCAGATTGTTTGTTTTTCTTTAAATACAGGACAGAAAATGAGCAAGCCAGTCTGACTTGTCAATTTTATTTCTTCACTGGAAACTTGTTTAGTGGAATTCATGTACCATTTTACAATGTTTAGGGGAATAATAATGGAGCTGGCTAACTTGAGTTATACCCCTCCAAACGTAGTCACTGGGGCTGGGGGTGAGAAATCATGTTAAGAACACAGCCCAGAGAGCGATGATTTGGTGTGTGTGTGTGTGTGTGTGTGTGTGTGTGTGTGTGTGTGTGAATGGGGGCACGCACGCCTTGTGGAGTAGGATTTGTCCTCAGAGCAGGGATACATGGTCTATATATTCTAAGGTGACACATATTACGGAAGCCAAAATTCGATCAACACACGGTACTCAGGAGGGTGCTATGTCAATTTACAGGAGCATTTGCAAGTAGATTCTAAAATACAAGCAGGATATAGCGTGGGTGCGGGACTTCTTTCTCTTGAAGGAAAACCAGCAGCAAGGCCACCTACTTCCTTTAAGTTGCCTGACACCATCTCTGATCTCTCTTCTAGTAATTCCCCATTTCCTCACATGCTTCCTGTTTTGGACTCCAATAACTCAAAGTAGTATCGTCCTCAGTGTCTCTGTGGAGGCCATTTCCTCTGCCAACACACACTTCCCCAGACATGCTCGTGGCTCCTGCTTTCCTTTCTCTGAGGTCTCTGTTCACATGTCACCTGTTTACTGATCTTGACTGAACACCAATTACAAAATAACACCAGTATCACACCCTCCCCTATTCCTTTTCTTGTCTTCATCATAGTACTTGATATTCTCTGATATCTTATTAATATTTTTATTTCTTTCTATTCGTTCACCATCACTGGGCTATATTGGCTTTTGGTTTTCCTGTACTCATTGCCTAGACAATGCCTGGAACACATCTTGCCTAGACAATGCCTGGAACACATCGGACGCTCAGTACAATTTTTTGAAAGCAAAATATAAATTGTAGCATTTCAACAATGTGAGTGATACTGTTCATGTGAAAATTAATGATGGCTTCTATTGTCTTTCCTGGTGGTCAGTGCAACCTCATGAAGCCAGAAAATGATACACAGATATCAGGATTTCTGCTTCTGGGATTTTCAGAGAGACCAGAGCTGCAGCCACTCATCTTTGGGCTTTTCCTCTCCATGTACCTGATCACTGTGTTTGGGAATCTGCTCATCATTCCTGGCTGTCTGCTCTGACTCCCACCTCCACACGCCCATGTACTTCTTCCTCACCAACCTGTCCCTTGTAGACCTCTGCTTCACCTCCACCACCATCCCGAAGATACTGTGGAACACCCAGACTCAGAGCAAAGTCATAAGCTATGAGGACTGCATCACACAGATGAACTTTTTCATACTCTTTTCAGGATTGGACCTCTGCTTCCTGGTCATTATGGCCTATGACAGGTTTGTGGCCATCTGTCACCCCCTACACTACATGGTCATCATGAACCCCTGGCTCTGTGGACTGCTGGTTCTCCTGTCCTGGGTCACAAGTGTCTTAGATTCTTTGTTCCAAACTTCTATGTGTTGCGGCTGTCCTTCTGTACAGCGGTGGAAATCCCCCACTTTTTCTGTGAACTCAATCTAATGATCCAACTTGCCTGTTCCGACACCTTTCTTAATAACTTGTTGATATATCTTGCAGCTATGCTGCTGGCTGGTGGTCCCTTCATTGGGATCCTTTATTTTTATTCCAAGATAGTTTTATGCATATGTAGAATCCCATCAGCTCAAGGCAAGTATAAAGCATTTTCCACCTGTGCATCTCACCTCTCCCTATTTTATTGTACTGGCCTGGGAGTGTACTTTAGCTCTGCTGATGCCCAGAGCTCCCACTCCAGTGCTGTAGCCTCAGTGATGTACACGGTGGTCATGCCCATGCTGAACCCCTTCATCTACAGCCTGAGGAACAAAGACATAAAGAAGGCTCTGATGAGACTCTCTGGGATGGCAGCTACAAAGGGTCCAATTGCCCTGCAGTTGAAGAATTTTCTGTGATTGCAGGCCTCAAAGTCTTAGTGTCAAAAATTGTGTTTGTTTGTTAGTTTTAAGCAGATTGTAGACATAGAGTTTGCTTTTCCCCCTTATATCCTGGAATTTTTATTTTTTCAACTACTCAGTACAAGTGAGTTATGGATTTTATTAAGTTTCCCATCATCTTCTTCCTTTATTTCTAAATTGCTCGCCAAACTTGTTAAGAGAAAATTAGCAGTTCCCATTTATCTGATGGAACTGCTTGGATTTCCTAAGAATAATTTTTCACAGGGGCACCTGGGTAGCTCAGTCAGTTAAGCATCCCACTTCAGCTCAAGTGTGATCTCACCGGTGCCCGAGTTCGAGCCCTGTGTCAGGCTTTCAAATTGTGTGTCTCCCTCTCTGTCTCTGCCCCTTGCCCACTCGTGCTCTGTTTCTTTCCCTCAAAAAATAAGCATTAACATTTTTTAAATAAAAAAAGAATAATTTCTTCACAAATGACAAAATCACCCCACATAATTTGTCTTTAGTGTTACTAAAAGAATAGTCATGTTACCTATATGACAGAATAAATTCAATTTGTCAAATAAGCCATTTTTATTCTATAATATTCTAGTCTAGTCCAGTCTAGTCTATTCTATTCCATACTATTCTAAATCTGAGGTTACAGTTTTTCATTTTGTGTCTGTCATTCCTTTGTGTATCACTGCCTTCTGTGCTCTTCCTGATGAACATACATGTGTGTTTTATAGCCGGCCATTGGTTTTATTCGCCTAATGAGGATCCTGTTCTCTTCTCAAATTCTGTGTTCTCATTGCTTACATTAGTCACTGGCAAAGCTGATGATCAAATCCTATTTTGATAGGAATTGTATTGAATGTATAGACTGCTTTGGGTAGTATGGACATCTTAACAATATTTGTTTTTCCAGTTTCCAGTCCATGAACATGAAGTATTTTTCCATTTCTTTGCGTCTTCTACAATTACTTTCATAAGTTTTGTATAGTTTTCAGGATACAGATCTTGTAATTCTTTGGTTAGGTTTATTCCTTGATATTTTGTGGGTTTCGGTGTAATTGTAAAAGGGATAGATTCCTTGATACCTCTTTCTGCTGCTTCATTATTATAGTCTAGAATTGCAACCAATGTACATTGATTTTCTATCCTGTGACTTTGCTGAATTCATGTATCAGTTCTAGCAGTTTTGGGGTGGAGTCTTTCAAGGTTTCCACATAGATTTTAATGTCATCTGTGAAGAGTGAAAGTATGACTTCTTCCTTGCCAGTTTATATCTTTAATTTCTTTTTGGTCTGTGCTGAGGCTAGAACTCCCAACACTATGTTGAACAACAGTGGTGAAAGTAGACGCCCTGTCATGTTCCTGATGTTAGGGGGAAAGCTCTCAATTTTTCCCTTTTGAGGATGATATTAGTGGTGGGTCTTTTGTATATGCCCATTGTGATCAATCTTGAGTATATTCCTTGTTTCCCTAACTTCTCGAGGTTTTTTTTTTTAATGAAATGATGCTGTATTTTGTCACATGCTTTTTCTGTATCTATTGAGAGGACCGTGTCGTTCTTATCCTTTCTTTTGTTAATGTGATGTATCACATTAATCTTTTCAAATATTTTTTAAACATTTTTATTTTTGAGAGACAGAGTGTGAGCAGGGGCAGAGAGACGTGGAGATGCAGAATCTGAAGCAGGCTCCAGGCCATGAGCTGTCAGCACAGAACCCAATATAGGGCTCGAACTCACCAACTGCGAGATCATGACTGACCAAAGTCAGCCACTTACCTGACTGAGCCTTGCTGCCACCACCCCCCCCCACCTGCTGCTGCACCCGCCCTTGTATCACATTGATTGATTTGCATATACTGAACCACAGTTGCAGCCCAGGAATAAATCTCACTCGATCGTGGTGAATATTTATTTTAATGTATTATTGGATTCAGTTTGTTCATATCTTGTTTCGAAATTTTTTATCCAGAAGCATCAGGGATATTGGTCTGTAATTCACCTTTTTAAAAATTTCTTTAAAGATAGTTTATTGGTTTCCATATAACACCCAGTGCTCTTCCCCACAAGTGCCCTATCACCACCACCTCTCCCCTCCCCCTCCCCTTCAACCCTCAGTTCATTTTCAGTGTTCAATAGTCTCTCAAGTTTTGCGTCCCTCTCTCTCCCCAATTCTCTTTCCCTCTTTCCCTCCCCCTGGTCCCCCATTAGATTTCTCCTGTTCTCCTGTTAGACCTATGAGTGCAAATATATGATATCTGTCCTTCTCTGCCTGACTTATTTCGCTTAGCATGACACCCTCAAGGTCCATCCACTTTGCTGCAAATGGCCAGATTTCATTCTTTCTCATTGCCATGTAGTACTCCATTGTGTATATATACCACATCTTCTTGATCCACTCACCAGGTGATGGACATTTAGGCTCTTTCCATGTTTTGGCTATTGTTGACAGTGCCGCTATGAACATTGGGCTACATGTGCTCCTATGCATCAGCACTTCTGTATCCCTTGGGTAAATCCCTAGCAGTGCTATTGCTGGGTCATAAGGGAGTTCTATTGATAGTTTTTTTTTTTTTTTTGAGGAACCTCCACACTGTTTTCCAGAGCAGCTGCACCAGTTTGTAATTCACCTTTTAAATGGAGTCTTTGTTTAATTTTGGGATCAAGACAATGCTGGCCTCATAGAATGACTTTGGAAGTTTTCTTCCATTTCTGTTTTGGAACAGCTTCAAAAGAAGAGCCATTAGCTCTTCTTTGTTTGGGAGTTTCCCCTAGGAAGCCATCTGTCCCTGGGAAATGTCTTTTTCACCCAGCTTCCTGGGGAGAATGCTGACAGAGTTGTTGCATTGTGAGTAGTTAAAACTTTTAACTGCTGTCCATTGGGTTACTCTGAATACACTGACAGAGAATTCAGTGTTACAAAGTGGAAGGTGGAAACTGAAGGCAGCAGTGTTACCAATGCTGCTGTTCTTTAACTTGGGTTTCTCAGTCTCTCTACCATGGACATTCTAGCGATTGCCTGTCCTACGGTGGGGAGCACCCTGTGCCTTGAAGATGGTCAGAGCATCCTCAGCATCCATGCACCCCTCTTCAGTGTGACTGACAGGCAAAGCTTTATCCAAGGGAAGAAATCACAGAATTTAACAATCTCAATGTATTTTTCTAGCTTGGCTTTAATATCAATTTAATGATAGAAAATAGGAAAGACCATCAGAAGTGTTAGTAGCAGTCACTCTGTGAAACTGGGACAGGCACTGAATACATACATTAATTACTTAATCCGGGGAACAAATAAACACAAGGATCATTGCTCTCAGGAGATGACAGGTTAATGTTCTCGGCTTTCATTCTCTCTCACCCTCTCATCCACGGTGCACTGGGCTGTTGGACTCACCTGGCTGGGGTGTCTGACAGGAAGGTCTCCCTGTGGAAGCCTGAATTCCTCCCAGGACAGTAGATAATAGGGACCAAGGCTCCGTCCTCAGTTGAGACAGGAGGAAACAGTGACGAACGGGTCCCCAGGCAGAATTAGGACTCAGAGCAAACAGACAAAAACCACATCCCATTTGTTCCAAGATTGCACAGGTGACAGGCAGGAGACCAGAAGGTATTCACAGCTCCCTGATTTTTAGGCACATTTCCCTCTTGTATTCTAATCTCCACACACATGTTTCCCAAATGGAAAACTGCTTGGGATAAAAAAGGACTTTTTCCTAATGACCTTGGTTCCCAAAAGACTGGGTTACAGATGAATTGAATCCAGGTTTTTTTAAATTCCTTTTCCCAGAACTTGCTACCTTCCTCTTGCATAAATCTTCTAACACTTTATTTCATCTTTGAGTTACACTTTTCTCCAAGTCTAAGACCAAGGAACCAACCTGGATTAGGTCTCTTTATCTTCAAAACATTGGCCTATTTTGAGGACCAACCCTGATATCTTCAGTGTCTGTTCTTCTTCTTCTTTTTATTTTAGAGAGAGAGAGTGAGAGCATACACTGGGAAGGGGCAGAGATAGAAGGAGTGAGAGAGTCCCAAGCAGGCTCTATGTGCAGCACAGAGCCCAATCCAGGCCTCAGTTTAAAAAACCATGAGATATTTCACTTAGCATGACACCCTCAAGGTCCATCCACTTTCCTACAAATGGCCAGATTTCATGCTAAGCGAAATAAGTCAGGCAGAGAAGGATAGATACCATATGTTTGCATTCAGAGGTCTAACAGGAGAGACCTGGCAGGGGACCATGGGGAGAGGAAGGGGGAAGGAGAACGGGGAAGAGTGAGGGACACAGATCAAGGGAGACTACTGAATACTGGAGATGAACCATGGACTGAAAGGGGAGGGGGAGAGGGAGAGGGGGTGATGGTCATGGTGGAGGGCACTTGTGGGGAGAAGCACTGGGTGTTATATGGAAACTAATTTGACAATAAACTATTATAAAAAAACAAACCATGAGATCCTGAGGCTCAACTGACTGAGCTCCCCAGGTGCCCCAAAGTCTATTCTTTTTAATAAGATAGTGAACAGACTTTTTCAGATAATAAATATTCGGCACTACACACATTGGCTTCAAGACACATGGCCAAACAATTTGGAATTTCTTACTTTATCACAAGTTAAAAGATGCCACTTGGTCTTTTCTTATTAAATTCTTCTTGATTATAACAGATGTATTTAGATATTTTTATGTACTATGACATGAGCTTAACATCTTTTAGGAAAAGTTTGATTTAATTTTTATATACATCATATCCCCAATGAAGTACGTTTATGAACTCCATTCTACATTGTAGAAATGGTGCTTGGCGATGTCTAGTCATCTGTCCAAATTTGTATGAGTGCTCATCTGAGTATATGGTGTCCCTTGAGTTTGGTCCTGTCAGGATGCTTCTAGTTCTCAGCCTCTGGGGCAGTGTTTCTCAGCTAGAAATGAACTTTCCCCTGGGATGTTGAGTAATGTCTGCAGGGATGCTGCTAAACACTTAAAATTCAAAGGAAAACACCCCCAAAATACTGTTATTCTGCCACACATGTCAATCTTTTGATTGAGAACGATTGGGTGAGAAGCCCAGCAAGAGCAGCACTTCTCCAACTTCAATGTGCCTGTAAATCCCCACAGATCCCGCTACAAAATGCAGAATCTGGTCACACATCCTGAGTAGGTTAGAGCCTCTGCATTTCTAAAAACTCCTGGGTGATATAGATGTGCCGGTCCTGGTTTGATCAGGACCAATTTGATCAACAAGGTTATGATGCCGTGTTAGAGATAGGTATCGGCAGTTTTAGGTCTTCTGTTCCTGACATTGTCCTTGCGTGCATGTAATTTTGAGGGAATAGTGTATTTGCCCATTCTTCAGACTGTGTAAATTCTGTGTTTATTGCTTTTATTTTTGACCAAAATAATACACTTAAGTAAGAGACTTTGTAGTGGGCAGAATAAGGCCCTCCCCCAAGATGTCCACATCCTAATCCCCAGTACCTTTAACATGTTATATTTTACAGAAAAGAAGGATTAAGGTAATATATGGATCAGAGGTGCTAATCAGCTGCCACAGAGTAAACTGATTTTCTGTGTTTGTCGAGGTGGGACTAAGGTAATCACATGAAGGTCCTCCAGATGTTGAGGAGGGAGACAAAAGAGTTGGTGTTAGAGATTCTGAAAATGCTACCCTGCTGGCTATGAAGTTGGAGGAACAGCCATGAGCCAAGAATGCAGGTGGACAGCAACAGAGACTAGAACAGAACAGGAAAGAGATTCTCCCCTGAGCCTCCAGAAGGAACTCAACCCTGCAGACATCTTGCTATTAGCTCGATGAGACTCCTTCCAAGCTCTGACTCCAGACCTGTGAGAGCCTGTCTGTGTTGTTTTAAGCAGCCAGTGTGGGAATATTTTACAACAGCAGTAGGAATCTCATAAAAACATAGTCAATAAAATTATTTGAAAGAACTGAGTTTAAGACCCTCAATTCACTCAACAGTTTCCCTTGGTAAAGAGCAGTTGACATGTAAAGAATACACATAAGGTAGAAAAAAATTAGATCACTTTGGAGATAATCTGCCCATCAGCTGGTGGAGGAATTCCAGTGGGCATAAGTGTGAGTGAGTCATGCAGCCTCTGAGGCAGCGAGACAGGAAAAAAGACTCATGATCAGAATTAGGGTCACCCACATATTCTTTGTCTATTCATCCATCATTGGGAATTTGGGGTCTTTCCATAATCGACTATTGTTGATAACACTGCTATAAAGATCAGGGTACATGTGCCCCCTTAGAGGATATAGAAGATGTGGAATAGATCTACAATGGAATATACCCAACAATTAAAAAGATACGTGTTGCAACAATGTTGGATGGAGCTGGAGAGTATTACTGTAAGCAAATAAGTCAGTCAGAGAAAGACAAATATATGATTTTGCTCATACATGGAATTTAAGAAACACAACAGATGAACATAAGGGAAGGGGAGGAAAAATAAGATAAGAACAGAGAATTAGGCAAACCATAAGAGACCCGTTAATAACAAGAACAAACTGAGTTGCTGGAGGGAACGTGGGTGTGCCGGTCAGCTAGATGGGTGACAGGCATCAAGGAGGGCCATTACCAGGATGAGCACCGAGTGTCATATGTCAGTGATGAATCACTGGCTTGTACTCCTGAACCAATACTAAACACGCTCCTCTCCACCTTTCTCTCAAGTCTCCTTTCAACACAAGGGATGAAATCATAAACTGTGTGAGAGCATGTGTAGGGAGTGTGCTTACTTGAAAGAAAAATGGATACACACACACATACAACACAACTACTACACTTGAATGTTTTTTTAGAATAAAAAATTAATTTCCATGCATCTCATTCTTTTCATACGAGATTCATAGGAAGTTATGTTTAACATACACGTTATCTATGGAAATAAGGACAGAGAGCCTTAAGGAGTTTACAATTTTAACAATTATCTAACAAACAAGTTAAAGCCTACATACAGTCTGAAATTATTCACAAATGGAAACTTGCACTATGTGCTGTTCATTTTCATTTAGCTCCTTTAATTCATCAAATTATATACTTTAATACAGTTTATTGTCATCATATGCCAACAATTTAATTGATTGGGAAAATATCTATGGTGTGGAGCTCTAGGGGGGATTGCGAGCACAGGGAGCTGACTTCCCATCGCAGGTGCGGGAGCTAGCTCTGCCACATGGAAGGAAAGCAAGTGTCAAGTACAGATGTAGGCACAGTGAGATAAAATTCAAAAACTTCACATAGGTTTGTTTAGTTTGTACATAGAAGAATAACCTACAAATAGAAATACAGTAATAAGACCATAAACCAGTTGAGAACAAAGAGCACTACAATCACACACAACATGCTGGATAAGCCTTAGAAACACAACCTAGAGATTCACACCTAACTCTAGA
>NC_043711.1:10368611-10371302 GCF_006229205.1 Suricata suricatta | reverse complement strand
CTTGGTAATAAACTATTAAAAATAATAATTATATTTATCCAAAGAATAAACATATTTTCCAGTGTGTGCTAATACCATATTAGCACTGAGCCTGCCCCAGCCATGAAGGACTAGTTTAGAAAGCTCTGGATAACTAAAATAACTGCCCATGAGGGACCTTGCTTTTCCCCTTCAGTAGCCCAAATCTACTCATATAAAATTGTCCAGTAAGGTGTGAACTCGCAACCCCCTAGCCACTGTGCCTATTGTGCTGAAGAGAACCAGATCCCTCAGCCATTCTCCCTCTCTCTCTCTCTCTCTCTCTCTCTCTCTCTCTCTCTCTCCCTCTCTCTCTTTCTCCCCTGCCGAGACCTCCCTGAATGGCCTTTGGGCATCCCATGTGCTTTCCAGCATATGTGAGTAATAAAACTTGTGTTTTGAGAGTTCCCAGATGGGTGTCACTGGGGTGTGTCTTGTGATCAAAATAAGAACCCAAGGCCCTATGCCATCACAGCACAGGCTCTGGTCAGGGAAACAGCTGTGGGCACATCCATAAGCACAAAGACACGTGTAGTGACTGGGCTTTCCTACCAAAGTTTTGGTGTCAATAGCCTGAGGCTTAAATGGAACACTGTTAGAGTCCTCAGCATCAAAGAGTACTTAAGGAAGGGATATAAAAAAAAATCGACAGACTCCAGGCTAAAACAGTGGTTTTGTATTTCTATCTACAATAAAATTATGTAGAGGGCTTAGTGGCCAAGTGCAGTTTATTTCGACATGAATAACCCTACTTGTGATTATTCTTTCGGGAAATTCAAGGAAAATTTACATGGCATGATCTAAGTTATTTGAAATGAAATTATTTTTAAGAAATCCAGCTTGTCCATTGTAAGATGCAGAAATTTCCAGGCATTTGTGATCCAAGGTTGGAGAAAATATTGGCAACATATGAAAATGAACAAAGGTGAAATGGTATATCAGACAGAGCAGAAGATTAAGTGAGTTACTTCGATCTATAGAGATGTTGAATTCAAACAAACGAAAATTCCAGGAAATAAATAGAAGGAGCAGATTCTACTTCCCCAGTCTGACCAAAGATAAGCAGTTCCTGGCTCCAAGACTTTGAGTCCTGCAATCATGGGCACATTTTTAGCCCTTGGATGATTGGCTCTTACATCACTGAAACCCCAACGATTCTTTTCACAGCCCTCTTTATGTCTCTGTTCCTCAGGCTGTAGATGAAGGGGTTCAGCATGGGTGTGACCACCGTGTACATCACTGAGGCTACAGCACTGGAGTGGGAGCTCTGGGTGGCAGCAGAGCTAAGGTACACTCCCAGGATGGTACAATAAAACAAGGAGACAACGGAGAGGTGAGACGCACAGGTGGAAAATGCTTTGTACTTTCCATGTGTTGATGAGATCCCATGTATGGAGGAAGCTATCTTAGAGTAAGAGTAAAGGATCCCAGCTAGGGAAGCACCACCTAGCAGCACAGAGATAAGATACATCATCAAGGTATTAAGAAAGGTGTCAGAACAGGCAAGTTGGACCATCTCATTGAGTTCACAGAAAAAGTGGGGGATTTCCTCTTCTGTACAGAAGGACAGTCCAGACACCATTGAGGTCTGTAACAAGGAATTCAGGACACTCATGATCCAGGACATCAGAACCAGCAGACCACAGAGCCGGTGGTTCATGATGACTGTGTAGTGGAGGGGGTGACAGATGGCCACAAAGCGGTCATAGGCCATCACAGTCAGGAGAAACATGTCTAATCCTGCAAAGAGTGTGAAAAAATACACCTGTGTGATGCAGTCTGCATAGGTTATGACTTTGCTCTGAGTCTGGATGTTCCACAGCATCTTGGGGACGGTGGTGGAGGTGAAGCAGATGTCTACAAGGGACAGATTGGCGAGGAAGAAGTACATGGGCGTGTGGAGGTGGAAGTCAGAGCTGACGGCCAATATGATGAGCAGGTTCCCAAATACAGAGATCAGGTACATGGAGAGGAAAAGCCCAAAGATGAGGGGCTGTAATTCTGGTTCCTCTGAAAATCCCAGAAGCAGAAATTTTGAAATTTGTGTATCATTTCCTGGTTCCATGTGCTGGAGGTGACTACCAGGGAACAAGAAAATAGCATGACTAATTTTCTCAATAATGAAATTGGAAATATCATCGAAATTCTACAGTTTTTATTTGGCATTCAAAGGATAATTTCCATAATTTTTGTACAGAATATTTCCCCTCATAGGAACTCCCTATGCCAGCTCTAAATCCACTTTACATTCCAACAGTTAGCTTTTCCCACAACTACTCATCCATTCTATATATTTTTAAAAAATTTTTTAACCAGTCAAAACCATTCTATGTTTAAATGAAGTTGCTTTTACAACACCAAAGATTTAATCATCCATTTCCTATATAAAAGGTAGCTACTTTTTTGCATGGACCGCAAGTATATTGTAGTATAGAGGTGGAATTTAAGGAAAGGTATTAAGCAGGCTGTGTTTTAGCTTATGGGAAAGTAATAAATTGTATCATTTATCTTGAATGTATCATAGATAAGCTGCTATATAATGATTGCCACTTCAGATAGCTGTGATATTAGGTGATTAACTAGTTGTTACTTAACCTTCTAATTTCTGTATATGTCTAATTACGTGAAATAGAAGTTGGGGTTCTGATTTTTTACTTTGCTTATCCATTTGGA
>NC_043711.1:10364865-10368511 GCF_006229205.1 Suricata suricatta | reverse complement strand
AGAAGAAGTTGCTGTATCTGAGGCTGAAGAAATAGCTGCCTGTGTTCTCCCCTAGGATTTTGATGCTTCCTGTCTCACATTTAGGTCTTTGGTACATTTTCAATTCATGTTTGTCTATGGTGTAAGAAAGTGATCCAGTTTAATTTGCATGTTGCTATCCAATTTTCCAACAAACTTTTTGAAGAAACTGCCTTTTTTCCATTGGATATTCATTCCTGCTTTGTTGAAGATTGATCATATCATTGTGGGTCCATTTCTCGGTTCTCTATTCTGTTTCCTTGATCTATGTGTCTGATTTGTGCCAGTACCATACCGTCTTGATGACCACAGATTTGTAACGTAGCTTGAATTACCGAGTGTTTTATAAATGTCAACTTTTAAACTGTACTAAAACTACAAAACTCCTAGTTGATTCATCAAAAGAGTTATGAACCCAGTATTATTGTAACCATGGTTTTATAGCAAATGGACACACCTTTGCTTAGTGAAGAAGGAATAGGAATTTTCTAGACTATCAAGGAGTTGTGTTCCTACAATAACCCGTGTCTTGGAGAACCAAGGATCATAGTCAACACAGGATCTTCAGCCTTATATTTGGAAACAAAACAAAACAAAACTTTCACTCAGGTCTGTGAAAAGTTTCAATGTTAGAGTTCTGGAAGCCAGGAATGTTCAAGGAGGAGTAATAAAAAAACGATCTGCTTGAATTATAACCTGATATTTTGGGAACAGAGACTCTACAAGAAAAAATGCCATTCTGTCGAGATATGTTCCCATGAGGAGCGGAGCTCATGGGCTGGAGTAATAAAGGGACGTGTGTCTAAGGGGGAGGAGCAGGGAACAGATGCAGCAAACATAAGAGCTGTAACATCTCCTCTGCTGCAGAGCCTGAACATGTTCTGCCTGAAGCTGGAGGAGACATGGTTTTCGCATTTCGGTTCTTAAGTCTGGCTTGGGGACCCATGCTTCACTCCCTCCTGTTCTGGGAATAGAGCTTGCTCTCCATCATCAACCAACAGGTAGGAATTCAGACTTCCACCTGGAGACCTCCCTCTCAGAGACCCCATCCAGGTGAGACTCAGAGCTCAGCAAGTATGTCGGGAAAGGTTCAGAGAGATTGGAAGCTGAAAGCTTTTACCTGAGGTCGGTTGAGAGCCTAACCATCCTGTCCCAGAGCTGAGAGATCATCGTGTTTGTTGGTGCGGTGAACTCATTCATTCATAATCATTTTCTTTAATATGTTAAAAAAAGAAGAAATGTCTGTTGAATTTAGTAATGCAATGATTATTCTTGACAAATGGTGGGAATAAAAGTCCTGTTGGATGAGACTAATAAAGGAATGGGGGGTACTGTCTTCCAGGAAAATTTGAACACTTCCAAGGAATTTTGTAGTTAAAGGAAATATGAAAATATACTATTAGGTATGGAGAGGGTACAGTGCATTGAGGGAATTTAAAAAGTATTTTTAAGATGGAATTCATTGGAGCATATCCTGTATCCATTAGAAAGATCCAGACCAATGAGGGAGCCACTACCTTGCTGCTGCAGTTCTGGAGACTCACATTTCATAGAATCCTCTCTCATATTAGGTATTCACGTGAACAGTTTATTTAAAACACAAACAGGCATATGCTAGAAGGTTTTATTTTGCAATTCTTTTATTACCTGGAGGCAGAATATATTATTGGGATGTCTTAGCCATTTACTTATTCTGTCACAAATTATCTGTGAAAGTTCTTTGCCTTGTATACTGGGTCTGAGTGTTCTTATTCTTTTGTTTGTTTATTATTGTTTCTGAATCATTTTCTTTCTTCTTTTTGATTGCATTCTTTCAAATGAAGGATTCTTCTCCTGAAACAATAATACACGATAGGTTAACCAATTAGTATTTACATAAAAACTTGAATCAGACCAATAAAAATACTTACAAATTTTTAAGCCAAGTTTGCTATTTGCAGTTTAATTCTTGCATGCATGTACAGATATATTTGTTGGATGGTGTGAGAGTTTATAAATTTTGAGTGCTCAATCTATTAGTCAGTCTTATTTTTCCCCTTCCCCATTGCTTTTTATGTGCTTTGTAGTAATTAAATGCCTTTTGTATGTATTGTCCCCTTACTTCACATCTGTTTTCTCACTGTACCTTTTGCTTTCTGTGATTACTTATTTTTTTAAACTTAAAATTTTTTATTAATAGTTTATTGACAAGTTGTTTTCCATATAACACCAAGTGCTCTTCCCCAAAAGTGCCCTCCTTCATGACCATCACCCCCCACCCCCTTTCCTCCTCCCTCTTCAGCCCTTATTTTCTAAAGCAACAATCATCCTTCTGCCATTTGTGGAAAGATGAATTTCTCTTGCATTCAACTTATATCTCTTTCACAAGCATATTTGACTCTACTTATGTATTGATAAGGTGAAATGATAATTTTAGGTAGTGCTTCCTGCAGTTTTTTAAATCAATAATATGTATAATATTTCCTATTCTTTTTTTAGATTTTTACCCATTCCATTTTGATTTAGACACCTGTGTTCATGTGATGAAATTGTTATTTTATATCTTTTCCTACAGAAAATCATCTTTTTAATTCAATTTTATTAATGAGGTTATTTTGAATTCATTGCATTTATTCTGATTTTCTTTTCCCTGCTATTCCTTTTATTTAATAAATTCCATTTTCAAAAAATGTGTTTCTATCTAAATGCACACCTTTATGAGATAGCAAAAATGAAGGAAGAGTGAGGTCCTGCTCATTTAGATCTCACATTAAATGAAGAAAGCAGAGAGAATGAAATAAATGTGTATGTGACATAATGTCCTCAGGGATATACAGAAGAGGAAAGGAAATAGGTTTTTGTGCCCATACAGGATTTTATAGAGTAGATTGTGGAATGCCTACACACATTGGACAAAAATCAGAAATAGGAGTTGAGTTGCCCAATGTGTTTGTTAAAAAAGAGATTAAAACTCAGAACCCAATAATTATAAAGACACGTGAGAGAAGGGCCAGCCTCATCCGTCGCTGGGCCATATGAGGACAAGTGTGTCCAACACATAGGAATGAATATGGAATAAAGGCAAGCAAGGGCCTGATGTGGACACTGTGTGAGGCGAACGGGGTAATAAACGTGCAGTCAGGGTGCGGTCCCTGCCCCTGGAGGTGAGCCAGCACCCACACTGGCTCTCACTCCCTCTGCACCCTGGCTCTTGTAACGGGCTCTCTTTTCATACTGCTTTTCCCTCATTAGCAGGACCTGCACTTCTTTTAAAACTACTCTTGCATTTACTGCTTTGGATAGGAAAGTTTTTGACTTTATCCCAGAGCAAAATGTACCTCTTGCATGTGATCCCGCACATTGCAGGGCAAACACAGAAACACGTTTGCACACGCGCACACACGCATACGGCTCTGCAAGGAGAAACCTGAAATGACGGGGCTGTAGCCTGATCACATACGATGCGCTCTGATATCTTCTATTGTGCCTCATATTTTCATTCTAGTTTATGCTTGCAGACCACAGCCGGACCACACACATGGTCTCGTGCTAAGGATATGGAAAACATTCCTCTTCTGTCCTCCGGTCCTTGTGCTAGTAACTCCCTGTTTCTGTTCTCTCTCTCATCACTGGCAACTTCTGAGAGCAG
>NC_043711.1:10363220-10364765 GCF_006229205.1 Suricata suricatta | reverse complement strand
GCTCATTTATAATCAATTTATTTAAGATGTGAAAAAAATGAAATGTCTGTTGAAATTAGCAATGGAAGGATTATTGTTGAAAATTAAGTGGTGAGAATAAAAGATCAGTTGGATGAGACTAAAGAAGGAATGTAGAATACTGTCTTCCAGATAATTTGAACATTTCTAAAGAGTTTTGCATGAAAATACACTATTTGGTATGGAAGGGTGTGCCATGGGGGATTTAAACAATATTTTTAAGATAGGGTATTTTGGAGCATATTCCGTGTCCTTTAGATAGGTCCAGACCAATGGAGAGAGCCACTACCTTGCTCCTGAAGTTCTGGGTACATACATTTCACAGAATCATCTCTCTATGAGGTATTCACTTGAACACACAGGCATATGCTAGAGGGCTTTATTATGGACTTATTCATGACCTGGAGGAAGAATATATTTTGGGGTTTATTGGCCACTTACCTTCCCTGTCGTAAACTAACAGTGTAATTTCTTTGCTTTTCATATTGGTTCTGAGTGTTCTTATTGTTTGGTTGGTTGCTCTTACTAAATCATTTTTTTTCTTCTTGATTGCATTCTTTCAAACAAATGATTCCGCTCCTGAAGCCAATATTACACTATATTTTAACCAACTAGAATTTAAATGAAAACTTTAAAAAAAGAAAAATAATTGCAAATTTTAAGCCAAGGTTGCCATTTGCTGTTTAATTCTTGTATGTATGTACAGATATATCTTCTGGGTAGTGTAAGAGTTTATAAATTTTGAGTGGCCAAATTTATCAGTTGGTCATACTTTGTTTCTGTGCGTTTTGTATGTATTGCCACCTTACCTCACATCCGAGCTTCCTTACTGCTTCCTTTGGTTTTGTGATTAGATCTATTTTCCAAACTAGCAATCATCCTTCTGCCATCCTGTGGAAACATGAATTTCTCATGCATCCAACTTATGTCTTTCTCACAAGTATGTGTGACTCCACTTCTGTTTATATAGGATGAAATTATAATTTTATAGATTGCTCCCTGCATTAATTTTAAAGTCAATTATAATTCTTCTTTTCCTATTCCTTTTTTAAAAATTTTTATTCAGCATTTCCATCATTTGTCTTTTTTTCCTTATGGTTTTCTTTCTTTTAAATACAACACAATTTATTTTTTAACATATACAATTATTTTCCATCATTTACAATACAGTAGTTACAGTGACACTCCAAACAGAAAAGCAAAGTAAAAAATCAAAACACCAACTTCTGTTTCATGTAATTAGACTTATACAGAGATTTGAAGGTTAAGTACCAACTAGTTAATCACCTAATTTCACTGCTATCTGAAGTGGCAATCATTATATAGCAGCTTATCTATGATACATTCAAGATAAATGATACAATTTATTACTTTCTCATAAGCTACAACACAGCCTGCTTAATACATTTCCTTAAATTCCACCTCTATACTACAATATGCTTGAGGTCCCTGCAAAAAAGTAGCTACATTTTATGTAGGAAATGGATGATTAAGTCTCTGGTGTTGTAAAAGCAACTTCATTTAAAC
>NC_043711.1:10360247-10363120 GCF_006229205.1 Suricata suricatta | reverse complement strand
CTGAGTTTGATCCCTGGATTGGGCTCTGTGAGCTGACAGCTCAGAGCCTGGAGTCTGCTTTGGATTCTGTGTCTCCCTGTCTCTCTCTGCCCACCACCCCCCAAAATAAATAAACGTTAAAAAATGAATGATATGGAAACCAATTTGACAATAAACTATTAAGAAAGAAAGAAAGAAAGAAAGAAAGAAAGAAAGAAAGAAAGAAAGAAAGAAAGAAAGAAAAGAAAGAAAGAAAGAAAGAGCTCACGACACCAACAAACAAAATAATTTCTCAGCTCTGAAACAGAATGGTTAGGCTGTCAGTTGACCTCAAATAAAAGCTTTCAGATCCATTCTCTCTGAACCTTCCCTGGAATAACTACTGAGCTCCGATACTCACCTGGATGAGGTCTCTGTGAGTAAGGTCTCCATGTGGAAGTCTGAATTCCTCCTTGTTGGCTGAGGATGGAGAGCAAGCTCTATTCCCAGAACAGGAGGGAGTGAAGCATGGGTCCCCAAGCCAGACTTAAGAACCCAAATGCAAAACCCATGTCTCTTCCAGCTTCAGGTAGAACATGTTCAGGGTCTGCAGCAGAGGAGATATTTACAGCTCTTATGTTTGCTGCGTCTGACACAGCAAAATGTGTCTGAAATGCTAGACACATTTCCCATTATTACTCCAATCCCTGAGCCCATCTCCCCATGGGAACTTATCTGGACAGAATGGATTTTTTTTTCCTGTAGAGTCCCTGCTCCCAGGCGATCAGGTTAGAATTCTGGTGTATCCAATTTTTATTACTCCTCCTTGAACTTTTCTGCCTTGTCTAACATTGAAACTTTTCACATCCCCAAGTGAAAGTTTTTTTCCAAACCTAAGACTCAGGAACCTGTCTTGACTATGCCCCCTGGCTCTCCAAAACATTGATTTGTGGTGGACAACTCCTGATAGTCTAATAAATACCTATTTCTTCTTCAACAAGAAAAAGTGTGTTCTTTTGTTATAAAACCATGGGTGTAATAACCCTTGGATTTAATATTCTTTTTGACAAATCATCTAGGAGTTTCCTATTTTTAATACAGGTTAAAAGTTAACATTTATAAAACACTTGGTAATTCAAGCTATGTTACAAAACTGTAGTCTTCAAGACAGTATGGTATTGGCACAAAAACAGACACAGAGAAAAATGAATCAGAATAGAAAACACAGAAATGGACCCACAATGATATAGCCAATCTTTGACAAAGAAGTTAAGAATATCCAACGGAAAAAAGGCAGTCTCTTCAAAAATGGTGTTGGAAAATTGGATAGCAACATGCAAATGAAACTGGACCACTCTCTTACACCATACACAAAAATGAATTCAAAATGGATGAAAGACGTAAATGTGAGACAGGAAAGCACCCAAATCCTAGAGGAGAACACAGGCACCTATCTCTTTGACCTCAGATATAGCAACTTCTTGTTAGATATGTTGCCAGAGACAAGGGAAACCAAAGCAAACATGAACTATTGAGACTTCACCAATGTAGAAAGCTTCTGCACAGCAAAGGAAATAAGAGAATTATAAGGCTGCCTACAGAATGGGAGATGTTTGCCCATGACATAAAAAATAAATATTCCTCTGTGTGTGTGTGTGTGTGTATGGTGTAGTGTATAACATTTTCCCTGTCCATTCATCGATATCGATAGACACTTAGTTTGCTTCCATATCTTGTCTGTAGTAAAGAATGCTACAATAAACATACGGTGCATATATGTTTTCAAGTTGGTGTTTCTGTTTTCTTTGTAAACAGTAGTTGACTTATCGGATCATGTTGTAGTTCTATTTTCAAGTTTTGAGGACCCTCCGTATTGTTTTCCATAGTGGCTGCACCAGTTTGCATTCCCACCAACAGTGTAGGAGGGTGCCTGTTTCTCCACTTTGCCAACAGCACTTGTTTGTTGTGTTTTTCATTTAAGACCTTCTGACCTGTGTGAGGTGGTATCTCATTGTGTGGTTTTTTTGTTTGTTTGTTTGTTTGTTTGTTTGTTTTTTTGTGGCTTAACAGAACTTTATTTACTCCCAGTTCTGGAAGCTGGATATCCAAGATCAAGTGTTGGTGGGTTTGGTGTCTCCTGTAGCCTCTCTCCTTGGCTTGCAGATAGTCACCTTCTCACTCTACCCTCCTGTGGTCTTCCTTGTGTGCATACATCTCTAGCATCTCTCCTGTTATAAGGACATCACTCACACTGGTTTTGAGCCCTGCATTTAAACCTCATTTATCTTTAATTACCTCTCTAAAGGCCCTGTCTCCAAACATAATCACTTTAGGGCTTAAGACTTTGATATATGAATTTTGAGGGGACACAATTCAGTCCATGACACCACTTTTTAACAAGTCTCAGCAATTTATCTTCATTCTGGATGGATTTTAATAGTCTTAGTCAAATAATTATCAAGAGAAGTTCTGGTATTGAAAATGCTATTCAGCAAATAAGTTAAGCATCATCTCTTCCTGAATTGAGCCAGCAGGACTTCCTCTCATGGCTTAGAGGGAATATGGAAGTAGGGGACTGACCTTCGATAGGGTAGTTTGTCCTTAATGATCTTCTTTTTTTTCTCTCTCTCATTTCATGGACTTTTATTTTTTTTATACAATTTGTTTTTTTAACATATGCAATTATTTTCCGTCATTTACAATACAGTAGTTTCAGTGATACTCCAAACAGAAAAGCAAAGTAAAAAATCAAAACCCCCACTTCTATTTCATGTAATTAGACTTATACAGAAATTAGAAGGTTAGGTACCAACTAGTTAATCACCTAATTTCACAGCTATCTGAAGTGGCAATTGTAATATAGCAGCTTATCTATGATACATTCAAGATACATGATATAATTTATTACTTGCCCA
>NC_043711.1:10353831-10360147 GCF_006229205.1 Suricata suricatta | reverse complement strand
TTAAAAAAATGATAACCCTCTCACATGCATAAATGAAAGGTTGCACACAACTCACATCTTTTCAAGCTTCAATAGTAAATATTCTCCTACTATGTATTAAATACTGCATGGTTTGCCCAAGCTAAGATGAAACCACATCATGAATCAATAAGCATTTTGCATTTTCTTTCATTATCTACTAAAAGTCGTGCCTACTGCACCTCTAAACATTTCATTAAGTCCAATGATACAGCAAACACTCCCAAAATAAACTTAGATTGTATTGCAGTTTCACTTAACAGTATATAAAATGCTGTGTTGTGACAGGTATCAACTATCCATTAGATACTGAATCAATTTTTCGTAAGCACTACTCATTGTTTGCTTTTCTTGAAGCTAGATCATTCTGAAAATTTCCTGTTAGACCTATGAGTGCGAACATATGGTATCTGTCCTTCTCTGCCTGACTTATTTCGCTTAGCATGACACTCTCAAGGTCCATCCACGTTCCTACAAATGGCCATATGTCATTCCCTCTCATTGCCATGTAGTATTCCACCGTGAATATATACCACATCTTCTTGATCCACTCATCAGGTGATGGGCATTTAGGCTTGTTCCATGTTTTGGCTATTGTTGACATTGCTGCTATGAACATTGGGGTACATTGTGGTTTTGATTTACATTTCCCTGATGATGAGGAATGCTGAGCATCTTTCACTTGTCTGTTGGCCATCTGGATGTCTTCTTTAGAGAAATGTCAACTCATATCCTCTGCCCAATTTTTAACTGGATTTTTTTGTTTGTTGTTGTTGTTTAGTTGTATGAATTCTTTGTGCATTTTAGATATTAACCTCTTATCAGATATATCATTTGCAAATATCTTCTCCCATTCACTAAGTCAGGTGTTTTGTTTTGTTTTCTTGTTTCCTTTGCTGTGTAAAAGCCTTTAATTTTGATGGAGTCCCAATAGTTTATTTTTACTTTTGTTTCCCTAGCCTTTGGAGACTTGTCTAGAAATATGTTGCTATGACTGATGTAAGAGAAATTATTGCCTGTCTTCTTTTCTAGTATTTTTACAGTTTCAGGTCTTGCATTTAGGTATTCAATCCATTTTTAGTTTATTTTGTATGTGGTGTAAGAAAGTAGTACTGTTTCATTGTTTTACATGTAGCTGCCCAATTTTCCCAGCACCATTTATTGAAAAGACTATCTTTTCCCCATATTCTCACCTATTTTTAAATTTAATTAATTTTTAAAAATTTATATCCAAGTAATAGATTAATTGGCCATTTAGTCATGGGTTTATTTCTGGGGTCTTTATTCTGTCCCATTGACCCATGTGTCTATTTTTGTGCCAAAAACATACTGTCTTGATTACTGTAGCTTTGGAGTATATCATGAAATATGGTAGGTCCTTTCTTCTTTCTCAGGATTGGTTATTTAGGGTCTTCTATAGTTACATACAAATTTTAGTATTATTTGTTCTAGTTTTGTGAAATCTGCTGTTGGTATCTTGATAGAGATTGTCTGGAATCTGTAGATTGGTTTGGGTACTATGGAAATTTTCACAATATTAATTCTTCCGATCCATGAGCATGGAATATCTTTCCATTTATTTACGTTATCTTCAGTTTCTTTCATCAGTGTATTATAGTTTTTGGAGTACAGGTCTTTAAGTTTTTGGCTTAGTTGATTCCTAAATACGTTGTTCATTTTGGTGCAATTGCAAATGGTGTTTCTTTGTTTTCGTTTTTGTTTTTTAATTAGTTTATTGTCAAGTTGTTTTCCATATAAACACCCAGTGCTCTTCCCCACAAGTGCCCTCTTCCATGTCCATCACCTCCCTTTCCCTCTCCCCCTCACCCATCAGCCCTCAGTTTGTTCTCAGTATTTATGATTTGCCTCCTTCCCTCTCCCTAATTCTTTTTTTGGCCTTCCTGTCCTCATGGTCCTCTGTTAAGTTTCTCCTGTTACACTTATGAGTGAAAACATATGGTATCTGTCCTTCTTTGCCTTACTTATTTCACTTAGCATTACACCTTCGAGTTCCATCCACATTGCCACGAATGGCCAGATTTCATTCTTTCTCATTGCCATGTAGTACTCCATTGTATAGATAAGCCACATCTTCTTGATCCATTTGTCAGTTGATGGACATTTAGGCTATTTCCATGATTTGGCTATTGTTGACAGTGCTGCTATGAACATTGGGGTCCATGTGCCCCTATGCATCAGCACTCCTGTCTCCCTTGAGTAAATTTCTAGCAGTGCTATTGCTGGGTAATAGGTGAGTTCTATTGTTATTTTTTTTTTTGAGGAACCTCCACACTGTTTTCCAGAGTGGCTGCACCAGTTTACATTCCCATCAACAGTGTAGGAGGGTGCCCGTTTCTCCATATTCTCACCAGCCATCTATAGTCTCTTGATTTGTCCATTTTAGCCATTCTGACCAGCATGAGGTAATATCTCTGTGTGGCTTTGATTTGTATTTCTTCATGGGTGTATTTGAAGCCAACTCAAGGGCTCTCAGATTAAAGAATCAAACACAGACATTATTTCAGACTCTAGGGCGAATACTCAGACTTTTCTTTCAAAACCACACATGAAGAGGATCACATGGCTCATTTATTAAAATTAGCCCAAAGCTATAAATGGTATAGTAAACCCTCAACTCAATGAATTCAAAATCAGCTCAAGGTGAAGGTAAAGTGCAAGCTGGTTAGACCTCGGAAGGCAGGCAAGTTCATGAGAATGAGTAATACAAAACTGGATTCACTTGATTTCCAATCTGATATTCCAGAAACAGAGTATCAGCAGGAATCTTTTCCTATTTGTCCACTCCAGTGGCCCATGGGGAAATGATGTGCTCTGAGGCAGGAGTAATAATGGAAACTGTCTAATTAGCAGATATAGGAAGCTACAAATATCTCCTTTGCTTCAGAATCTCATCATCCAAAACCTTGGATATAACAAGGCATGGTTGTTGCTTTTGGGTTTCAAGTCTGTGCTGGGGGAACAATGCTTCCCTCCATTTTGCTGTCCTGTCTGGGAACAGAGCTCCGGTCTCCATGATCAACCATCTAAGGGAGGAAGTCAGACCTCCACACAGAGATGCTTTTCTTATAAACCCCATCCTTGTGAGTCTGAGAGCTCAATAGTTATTTTGGAAAGGACTCTGAGAGAATGGAATCTGAGAGATTTTATCTGAGGTCATCTGAGACTAGGTAGGCTCATTTATAATTAATTTATGTAATATGTTCAAAAGAGAACCGTCCATTGGACTCAAGAATACAGGGGTCATTATTGATAATGAGTGGTGGAAACTGAAGTCCTGTTGGATGAGACTGAGGAAGGAATCGGGGGGCATAAGGTGATTCCAGTGAAATTAGAACATATTCAAGGATTTTTGCAACTAAGGGAAGTAGGAAAACAGACTATAATGCTGGGGGGCATGTGCCGTGAGCTTTTTAAGATGTGGCGTTTTTGAGCATGTTCTGTATTTATAGAAAAACCCAGACCCATGCAAGTAGCTATTCTCTTGCAACAGCACTTCTTGAAACACATTTGTCAGCATGTTTCACATTTGAGTATTCACATAAAAATTATATTTAATATGCAAAAGGGGGGTATGCTAACCAGCTTTACAGTGTAATACTTCATTATCAAGTTGTATAGAAACTAGGAAGATATTTGTTCAACGTAGAAGAAAAAAACTCAGCAATCTCTTCCCCAGTATTGGTCATCAATTTACTAATGAGAGGGAGCTAGTATTAGCCTTTTACACATACTGACTAATGCTATCACCTCAGGAGGATGGACACTGCCATCCCCAATATTTGAGTAAGGATATTCACATTTGGAATGTCTTTCTCAAGTTCAAGCAGCTGATATGGACTAGATCTGACATTCAAAACATGGTATTTGATTCCAAAAGTTTTGCGTTTAAAATCATTCAGAAAACTCTTTTGCTATTGCATCTTGAAAAATCCCTTCTGTTGCACATTGTGTAATTTCTATTGTCATATGCAGCTTTACCCACCTTGCACTTTTTTTCTAGAGGGATATTCAATCAGTAAAATGTCTTAACATCATAACTAACGCCACTCATTTTTTGTTTAGATATATTGGGTTTTTTTCCTGGTTTTGTTAATTATTCAGGGCATGAGAGGATGTAACTGGGGCTGGAATGCTGCCAGAATCAGGGAAGCTCTGTCTTCATCAGGCTCTCAGGGACAACCTGAGCTTATTAGATATTCTTTCCCCTGTGTCCATTTATTTCCTCTCTGTGTTCTTGGAATGGCTTTCTTTTGTTTCTTTAAATACAGGACATACGATCTAATTAAAATGGAACCCCATATTTATATGTCCATGGGAGGCTTTCTAATTAGAACTTAAGTACTATTTACACATTCTTTAGGGCAAAGGTAATCTGATGTTGACAGCTTGCCTTGTATCATTTCTTTCAAAATTATGGTGGCTGGGGGTGAGTAAAGCATGATAGTAAGCCAGCGCCAGGAGGCCATAGTGCACTCTGTGTGTGTGTGTGAGTGTGTATATGTGAGTGCATATGTGGGTGTGCATGTGCATGCGTGTGCAAGTGTGTGTTGTGGGGTATGAGCAGGTCTCACGGGAATGGTACCTGAGTTCATATACTCCAATATGTGACCCTTAAATGCTCAGATGTTAACCAAAAGATGGAAACAAGGAAGGGATCTATTTCGATTCACAGAGTACCCTGGCACAAAATTAACAAACTGCCAAGAACACCATGGGAAGAAAAAACTCTGTGTGACTTGAAGTTTGACAGTGACTGGAGAGCCATCTTGGCCCTCTACATCCTCTGTCACCACCTCTCCTCACCCCCCTATCTGCTCATTCCCTCCCCACGCTGACTTCATTTTGAGATTTGAATATCTGGACTAAGTGCCTTCTCCAGGGTCTTGGCTCTGTTTTCCCTGCAGGGCACACACTTCCCCCAATATTCTCCTGCCTCCTGTTTACACTTTCTGGAAGCCTCCATTAAAGTGTCACCCTTTTTGCAGGTCTTCCTGAGCCTATTAAAAAATAGCGCACCCCTCATTTACTCCTTTAATACCCACTTTTTTATACCCCGCATATTACCTGTCACCATCTGATATGGTAAATGATTTGTTGTTTTTTAATATATACTCTTTGTCCATAATTGGATTGTATGGACTTTTATTTTTTTCTCCAAGTTTTTATTTAAATTCCAGATGGTTAACATATGGTGTAATATTAGTTTTGATAATAGAATTTAATGATTCAACACTTACATACAATACTCAGTGCTCATCAAAAGTATCCCTCTTAATCCTCAACCCATATTTAACCCATCTCCACCACCATCTCCCCTATAGCAATCCTCATTTTGTCCTCTAGATTTATGTCTGCTTCTTGGTTTGCCTCTTTTTTCCTCCTGATGTTCAGTTGGTCTGTTTCTTAAATTCCACATATGAGTGAAATCATATGGTATTTGTCTTTCTCTTACTGACTTATTTTGCTTAGCATAATACTCTCTAGCTCCATCTACCTTGTTGCAAATGGCAAGATTTCATTCCTTTTACGGATGAGTTATATTTCATCCGTGTGTGTGTGTGTGTGTGTGTACCACACTTTTCTTATCCATTCATAAGTCTATGGACATTTTGGCTCTTTCCATAATTTGTCTATTGTTGATAATGCTGCTTTAAACATCAGGGTGTGTATAACCCTTTGAATTAGTATTTTTTTAATCCTTTGGGCAAATACTTTATAGTGCAACCTATGGAATTGGAGAAGATATTTTCAAAAGACATATCTGATAAAGGGTTAGCATCCAAAATCTATAAAGAACTTACCAAATTCAACACCCAAAAAACAATTAATCTAGTTAAAAAACGGGCATTAGACAGGAATAAACATTTTTCCAAAGAAGACATACAAATGGTTAACAGGCACATGAAAAGATGCTCAACATCACCCATTGTCAGGGAAATGTAAATCAAAACTACAATGAGTTATCACCTCACCCCTGTCAGAATGGCTAAAACCAACAACACAGGTAACAAAAGATGTTGGTGGGGATATGGAGAAAAGGGAACCCTTTCACACTGTTGGTGGGAAGGCACACCATGCATCCACTCTAGAAAATAGTACAAAGATTGCTCAAAATGTTAAAATAAAATTGTCCTATGATCCAGCAGTTGCACTACTAGATATTTACCTAAAGAACACAAAAATACTAACCCAAAGGGACACATGGACCCAGATGCTTATAGCAGCAATATGTACACAAGCCAAACTATGGAAACAGCCCCAGTGTCCATTGAATAAA
>NC_043711.1:10348502-10353731 GCF_006229205.1 Suricata suricatta | reverse complement strand
TATATATATATAAAAGAATGAAATCTTGCCATTTACAACAACCTGGATGGATCTAGAGTTTATTATGCTAAACAAAATAAGTCAGAGTAAGACAAATACTATATGATTTCGCTCGTGTGGATTTAAGAAACAAAATAAATGGGCAAAGAAAAAAAGAGAGAGAGAGAAGCAAACCAAGAAACACACTCTTAACTGTAGAGAACAAATTTACCAAAGGGGAGGGAGATGGGAAATGGGTGAAATAGCTGATAGGGATTTTGGAGTGCAGTGGTCCTAATGCATGTTGGGTCATATGTGGAAAAGTTGAATCACTATATTGTATACTGAAACTAATTTAACACTGTATGTTAACTACATGGAACTTACATAAAATCTTTAAAAAATAAAAAAAAAATAGAGTGATGAATAAATAAAGCCCATGTGCTTAAAAATTAATCATTTTATTTATTTATTTATTTTCTTTTCTAAGTAGTCACCTCCACCACATGGAACTAAGCAATGATACACAAATTTCAGAGTTTCTTCTTCTGGGATTTTCAGAGGAAGCAGCATTACAGCCCCTCATATTTGGGCTGTTCCTCTCCATGTACCTGATCACTGTGTTTGGAAATTTGCTCATCATCCTGGCTGCCATTTCTGACTCCCCCCTCCACACGCCCATGTACTTCTTCCTCGCCAACCTGTCCCTTGTGGACATCTGCTTCACCTCCACCACCGTCCCCAAGATGCTGTGGAACATCCAGACTCAGAGCAAATTCATAACCTATGCAGGCTGCCTCAGCCAGATGTATTTTTTCTTACTCTGTGTAGAGTTGGATGACTTTCTCCTATCTGCAATGGCCTATGACCGGTTTGTGGCCATCTGTCACCCTTTGCACTACACAGTCATCATGAACCCCCAGCTCTGTGGACTGCTATTTCTGGTGTCCTGGATCATCAGTGTTCTGAATTCCTTGTTACAAACCTTAATGGTGTTGCAGCTGTCCTTCTGCATGGGCATGGAAATCCCCCATTTTTTCTGTGAACTCAATCAGATGATCCAACTTGCCTGTTCTGACATCTTTCTTAATGACACAGTGATGTATTTTGCAACTGTGCTGCTGGGTGGTGCTCCCCTGGCTGGGGTACTTTACTCTTACTCTAAGATAGTTTCCTCCATACGCAGGATCTCATCAGCTCGAGGCAAGTACAGAGCATTTTCCACCTGTGCATCTCACCTCTCCGTTGTCTCTTTATTTTACTGTACAGGCCTAGGTGTGCACCTTAGCTCTGCTGCCACCCAGAGCTCCCACTCAGGTGCAATAGCATCAGTGATGTACATAGTGGTCACACCCATGCGGAACCCCTTCATCTACAGCCTGAGGAACAGAGACATAAAGAGGGCTTTGAAAAGAATCGCTGGGATTCCAGTGACATAAGGGCCAGTTGTCCTGGGCTGATGATTGCAGGGCTCAAAGCCTCAGAGCTAGAAAGTGCATTCTTTGATTTGACTTTGGAAATATAATCTGTTTTTTCTATTTATTTCCCAGAATTTCATTTGACTTCAACTTCTCCATATTTTTTAAGTAACTTACTTTTTAAGCATCTGCTCTGTCCTATACACAGGGAGTTCCCCCTTTGTCCATTTTCTACTTTTTCAACTTTTTTTTCAGTTTTGATAAAAATATTTGGGAATTCCCATTTATTTCATGGGGTAGCATGGATTTCTTAAAAATAATTTCTACTCAAACAACATATATCATTCCAAGTAATTTTTCTCCTGGTTTACTAAAAGGATAGTTGTGAGTTATATTATTTATATGGAAAAAAACTACTTTTGATAACAAGGCTATTTGTATAATTTTATAATACAGGAAAGTATGAGACCACAGGTTTTCACTTGTGCACAGCAATACTTTGTCCGTCACTGCCTAGACTTCTCATTCTGACAATGTAGACTAATACAGTTCATCTTATAGGTAAGCCATTGCATTCCATTCTTCTTCTTCTCTTCATGTACTCCTATGCAGCTGTATCCACAGTGCCTACCACAGTGATTGGCAAAATGATTACAAAACACAGGTCTCCAAATGGAGTGTACAACAGAAACACATATTCGAATAAATAGATTAACTTCATATGGCCCTTGAGCCAAGGAAGATCTTAAACATGATGAAAAAATTGAAATGATACTGGATATTTCTGAGCAAAACATTTCATTTTGTGCTGACCATTGACTCGCTGAAGTATGGAGTTAGTTTGGTGTCCATGTACTAGAGTTGTATTTTTCCATGTTTTCCAAAAACATGTTTATGGCATTTTTACTGAATCATCTTCCTCTTTCTGCTGCATATAGATAGGACTCTTTCCACTGATCTAAAGGAAATATCTTTTTTCTAAATTTTGTCATAACCATGATATGGGCAATGTTTGAACAATATCAATATTATCCTATAAGGTTGTCTCCTTATTTTATTGTACAGGTATAGGAGTGTGCCTTAGCTCTGCTGCTACCCAGAGCTCACACTCAGGTGCAACAGCATCAGTGATGTACACGGTGGTCACACCCATGCTGAACCCCTTCATCTACAGCCTGAGGAACAGAAACATAAAGAGGTCTCTGAAAAAATTTATTGGAAAGTAAACTACAAAAGGACCAATTATCCAGGGGAACTTACATTACACATGATGTAGAACTCAAAGCCTGAGAGCCAGAAATGATAATTCTTTGGTCAGATTGTGGAAGTAGAAACTAATCCTTCTATTGATTTCCTGGAATATCCCTTTTTTTGACATCAACTTCTGTGTACAATATAAGTAACCTACTGTATTAACTGTTCTGCTCTCTGGGATCTACCAGTGTTTTCCTACTCTTGTGAATTAATTCCCAATTTTGGACAATATTGGAAATTCCTATTTATCTCATGAGATTCCATATATTTGTTAAGAATAATTTCTCCAAAATTAAATATATCATACTGGATAATTTTTCCTATGTTTTACTAAAAAAAAATCATGGGTTGTAATATACTATAGATAAAACCACATTTGGCACAATTTATAAAATTCCATAAGTGAGGGAAGTCTGATACCACAGCTCGCCACTTCTGTATCCATCATTCCTTCAGATATTTGTTCTCTTTAAAATGTGGATGTTAACCTATCATGTGTTTTATAATAAGACATTGGGGTTTATTCTCCTCCTTAGCATCCTGTTTTCTTATTTCAGCTTAGTGTCTACACAGTCACTGGCAAAACTAATAATCAGATTCGTGTCTCCAGTTGTAGTCTACATAGAAACACGAAATTCAATGAATAGCTTGACATAATATGGCTGTAGAGTCAGAGATATAGCACAATTTGACTCATACATTTATTACTATGAAACCTAATGGTTTCATGCTGCACATCTGTTTATCGATGATGAGTTATTAGCATCCATGTGAAGAGGGTCCATCATTGGGTTGAAAAATCATTTGCATAATTATGTTTCCTATTTCACTGTGTTCCTTCTGCCTGCAAATTTTCCATGACTCCTTATATATATGATTCATTGGAGTACAATTACATATAATAAGCTGCATGCATTTAATGTACATAAATTGCTGAATTATGGGAGACATACAAAAATTAAGATTATAGAGGGGGTGTGTGGAAATGTCACATGCAGTGTGAAGGGTGTGCCTCCCTCAGCGTAGAGCCCAGAAAGGGGATGCCTGGACTTCAGTGCCACTGCTCTTGCTTTGTCCTTGTCACAGTCACCCTCCTGGGAGGTGTCCCATGACCTGTGTGATGATTGTCTAGGAGGACCAGGAGATGAAATGAAACATGACATGCTATTGATGAGGGAAGTGAACATTTCAGAGAATTAAGTCACATTGCATTTCAATATAGGACAGGTGGAAATGGTGATCAAAGTCTTCTTAATAGAGATTTCTTGGACAGAAACATATACCCAAACACTTCCAATTATATCTGTGAATGATTTTTTTAAACAACACCATCATCATCAGCTGTAGAGTATAGCACATTAGCCCAGTTACAGATAGTGGAATTTAATCTCAGGACTGCTAGGACCTACATATTGTCTAAATATGCCAAGGACATATTTGTGTAATATCACCATCCCATTAATTTTACGACACCCATAAGAAGTATCATCTCGGTTGAAACTCCTGATACAGCCTCATCAATAAGAAAATAGACAAAAAAAGAACAACGTTCCAAAGCCCAGAAAAGTAAGCTGACAGATAACACAGATCATAAAGAGAACTTCCCTGAGGATAGAACTAGGTTGATGTGGTGACGCAGTCAGGCAAAACTGGTTCTGATATCCTGCCATTTGCAATGACATGGATGGAGCTAGAATGTATTGTGCTATGCAAAATAAACAGGTAAAGACAAATAGCATATGATTTCACTCATTTGTGGAATTTAAGAAACAAAACAGAGGAACATATTGGAGGGGGAGGGGAGAGAAGAAAGGGAAACAAACCACAAGAGACTCTTAATGGAAACAAACTGAGGTTGATGGAGAGAGGTGCATGAGGGATGGGCTAGATGGGTGATGCCTAAGGAAGGCAGTTGTCATGATGAGCACTGGGTGTTACATGTAAGTGATGAATCACTGAATTCTACTTCTAAAACCAATAATGCACTGTATTTAACTAAGTAAAATATAATTAATGATAATAAAAGAGTTATTAAAGCTGGATAGATTGGTAAAAACAAAAAGATGATGAATAGTGCTTGCAACTGGAGGCAAGGGAAGAACATCATTTAAAAAGCAAATTGGGGGCATCTGGGTGGCTCAGTTAGTTAAGCATCCCACTCTGGCTCAAGTCATCATCTCCTGGTTCATGGGTTCAAGCCCCATGTCAGGCTCTGTGCTGACAGCTCAGAGCCTGGAGCCTGTTTCATGGATTCTGCCTCCTTCTCTCTCTGCTCCTCCTCTACTCATACCCTCTCTCTCTCTCTCTCTCTCTCTCTCTCTCTCTCTCTCTCTCTCACACACACACACACACACACACACACATAAATAAATAGATAAATAAATAAATAAATAAAAGTAAACTGGGCTCAAAATCCTTCATTACGCTTTTCTGATATTGCAGTGGCTTTTTATAAAACATATTTTTTGTAAAAATGTTTTAAGGTGAAAGCTCATGAAGGTGAAATGTTAAAAAAAAGATTACATATTTTGTGGCTCCATTTGTGTATAATTCAAAAAGATGCACAGTAAGTTTTTTT
>NC_043711.1:10333599-10348402 GCF_006229205.1 Suricata suricatta | reverse complement strand
TCCCAATCAATGGGACAGCCCTCTGAGTATTTTCACAAGGTCATTAGTGTGAAATAATAATCTGTACAAAATACCTGTCTCATTGGTAGATGTTGGAGGATGAAGCTCTGTCCCCAGATGTGAGACCAGAGATGGGTCAAATTCAGTGTCACATCCAGACTTGGGACTGCAAAGGAAATGAAAACGACCATGTCTTGTCCAGCCTGAGGTTCCACAGACTGTGGTATCGCATCAGAGGAGGTATTTGCAGCCTGTTAGGTCTGCTCATTAGGCACATTTCCCTCTGGTTTCTCCACCCTTTAGGCCCTGATTTCCCTATGGGACACCAGTGTGGACAGAAAGGAAAGTTTTCATGTTGAGTTTCTGCTCCGAGGAGACTGAGTGATAAGGCAGCTGAAACCAGTTTTTCTTACTTTTTCTATTACTTCTTCTGCCTTTCAGAGACCTAGATTCCCAGAACCATATCCCAACCCTGAATGAACATTTTCTCCTGTTTAAGCCTGAGAAGTTGGTTCTGACGAGGTCCCTTAGATTCTTCAAAGCATTGTCTTGGGGTGGGGACACAGTCCCCAATATTGCTAGAAGGTAAATGTTCCCCTTTTCAACAAAGATGTGAGGTTTGTTCCTTTGATATAAAACATTGGGCACTACACTCCTGGGCTCCCTGACAATTTTGCCTAACAATTATGGATTTCACACTTAAATCCCAAGTTCAGAACTATTACTTAAAATGTCGTTATAAATTGTTAATTGTAAGAGACATATTTAGATCTTCTTCTGTAGTATAATCCAAGTTTAGCAGCTTGTAGGAATTGCCTGATGTAATTTCTATAAATTCCATTCTTGAGGAAGTACTATTGTGAACTGCATTCTCCATGGAGAAATGGGGCTTGAAGAATTCAATGATCTTCTCAAAGTTATCATCTCAGAAAGGGGTGGGTTTGATTGGATTCTGTCAGGATGTGTGCGGTTTCTAAATTCTTGTGCCCACTATTTCCAATGAGAGATGAGTCTTTTCCCCTGGGGGTAGTTGGCAATGTCTGAGGGATGCTGCTAAACACCTGCATGAGGCCCCAACACACATAATCATTCTGCTTCAAAAGTCTCATTGAGAATGTGAGAGTTCTAGACCAGCACTTCTCCAAATTCAAGATGCTTACGAATCACCTATGATCCTAGGTTAGATACTGATTCTGATTTTTTGGGTGCTGGTGGGCCTAGGAGTTTGACATGACTAACAAGCTCCTATGTGATAATGATGCTGCAAACCCTGGCCGTAGACCACCCTTTGAGTAGGAAGGCTCTGGTCCTGTGATAGAATGAGTCACAGGTGGCTGTAGGTCTTCTTTACAAAAAAAAATTGTCTTTGCATGAAATTTGGAATGACCAATATATCCAGTCATTCTAGGGGCTTGCCAAATTCTATTTTTGTTTCTTTTATATAAGGGCCCTTGAGTGGCACAAATAAGATACTTTTGGAAAAGACTTTCTAGTAGCCAGAATGAAAGTCTCATGATGTCATCCAGATTCTAATTCCCAGAATTTTGAGTGTATTATTTTTTATAGTAAGGGAGGTGATTAAAGTCACAGGTGGAGTAAGGCTGCTAATCATCTGACCTTCAACTACGATTGGCGAAGGTTATGCCAGTGGAACTAATGAAATCGCCATGGCCAACTGAATGTGGGAGAGTAAGGCAGAAGTGTTGGATCAGAGAGAGATGTGAGAATGCCACATTGCTGACTTCAAGACAGAGAAAGAGCAACAAGGCAAGGAATGCTTGTTGTCACCTGAAACCACAATAGGAAAGAAAACAGTCTCTCTTGGAGCATCTATTAGTGAACCAGACCCTACAGGCATCTTGATTTTAGCCCATGGAGACTTACTTCAGGCTTCTGACTTCTAAACAGTAAGAGCATCAACTCGTTTCTTTTGAGCCTCTAGTGTGCTAATTTGTTACAGGCAAAATAGAAATGTAATGTAGACATTCATCCAATAAAATTGTTTTGGTAAAAAATGATGATGACAGCTTTGTAGTTAGAGACAAAGGCTTGACACATCCCCAGAGGCAAGGGAATCAAGAATAAAAATGTACTACTAGGACCTCATCAAGATAAAAAGCTTCTGCAAGGGAAAGGAAAAAATCAAGAAAACTAACAGGCAACCGACAGAATGGGAAAAGATAGTGGCAAATGGCATATCAGATAAAGGGCTAGTATCCAAAATATACAAGGAACTCACTTAACTCCATTCCCAAAAATGAATAATCCAGTGAAGAAATGGGCATAAGACCTGAAGAGACACTTCTCCAAAGAGAACATCCAGTTGGCCAACAGGCACATGAAAGGATGCTCAGCGTCACTCATCATCAGGAAATTCAAATCAAATCCACACTGAGATACCACGTCACATGGGTAACAGTCGCTAAAATGAACAAATCAAGAGACTATAGATTCTGGCGAGGGTGTGGAGAGACGGGCACCCTCCTACCCTGTTGGTGGGAATGTAAACTGGTGCAGCCACTCTGGAAAACAGTGTGGAAGTTCCTCAAAAAACTATGGATAGAACTCCCCCTATGACCCAGCAATAGCACTTCTAGGGATTTACCCAAGGGGTACAGAAGTGCAGATGCATAGGGGCACATGGTCCCCAATGTTCATAGCAGCACTTTCTACAATATCCAAATCATGGAAAGAGCCTAAATGTCCGTCTCCTGATGGATGGATCAAGAAGATATGGTGTGTATACACACACACATACACACACACACACACATACATACATACATACATACATACAATGGAGTATTACATGGCAGAGAGAAATAATGAAATATGGCCATTTGTAGCAAAGTGGATGACCTCGAGGGTGTCATGCTAAGCGAAATAAGTCAGGTGGAGAAGGACAGATACCATATGTTTGCACTCATAGGTCTAACAGGAGAACTGGAGAAACCTAATGGAGGACCATGGGGAGGGGACGGGGGAAAGAAAGTTGGAGAGAGAGAGGGACACAAAACCTGAGCGACTATTGAATACTAAAAATGAACCGATGGTTGCGGGGGGGAGGGAGGTGGTGGTAATGGAGGAGGGCACTTGTAGGGAGGAGCACTGGGTGTTATATGGAAACCAATTTGACAATCAACTATTAATTTGACAATAAAATATTATGGAAAAAATAAAATAAAATAAACTTTAGATAACATTAAATAATAATATTATTATTAAAAAAACACAAGTTGTCCAAGAAAAAAATGATAATATGTTTTATTTTTATTTTTTTATTTTTTATTTATTTTTTATGTATGTAGATTATTTTATTGGGAGTTTTTTAAGGAAGTGATTTTGCGGGGAGCAAGTATTTGGGGAAGACTAATTCTTGGCATCTAAAACATGATTATTTTTCTTCATAGATTTTTTTATTCTGGCAGAACCACATACTATAAAATTCATTCTCCCAACAATTTTCAAGTGTACAGTACACCTCCCCTCCCCTTTCCCTACAGACTCTGGCAACCACAATTTAACTGTTTCTATGAGTTTGACATTTTAGATATATAAGTGGAATTATGCATTAGTCTTTTTGTGACTGGCTGATTTCACTTAGCTTAGTATTCTCAAGGTACATCCATATTATAGTATATGGTAAGAATTCCTTCTCTTTTAATGCTGAATAGTACTCCATTCTATGTATACTATATTTTCTGTATCTATTTGTAGACATGTAGTTTGCTTCTACCTTTTGTCTTTTGTGAATAATAACTGCAGCGAACATGAGTGTGAAAATATCTCTTTAAGATTATGTTTTCAATTCTTTTGGATATATACCCAGAAATGGGATTGCTGGATAATAAGGTAGCTCTATTTTTAACTTTCTGAGGAACATGTATACTGTTTTTGCATAGCAGCTATACCATTTTACATTACCACTAATAGTGAGTGCCCAAGGGTTTCAATTTCTCTATATCTTCACCAACACATATTATTTTCAGGGTTGGTGGTTTGTTGTTGTTGTTGTTGTTTTTTATACATTGGCCATTCTAATGGGTGTGAGGCGATATATCTCTGTGATATAGATCTTTTAAAATGGTGAATTTTACTAATGAATTTTGTGATATGGATTATCCTGGCCTTTTTATGATACATCAGAAAAAAAAAGTTAAGATAGAGACAAAAAAAATCACAAAATTACGTATAACAGAAGTCACAGAAGGTACAAAAGTAGTAGAGAGCTAAATGTGGTGAGCCCTCTAGAGAAAAAGAGATATGGAAAAGAGCTATAGAAAAAGAAAGCTGAATAACTATTTTCCAGAGACAAGATGAAGAATAGCATATGGGGTAGAAGAATAAGAAAGCATAAGAACACACTTTAATATGAAAGGAATTTGCATTTTAGATTATCTACCACAGCATCTACCTGAGGAAGGATTAAAGAAGGGTGAGATTGGATAAAAGCGGGTCAGTTAGAGGGAATGACATATGGCCCTTTGTAGGAAAGTGGATGGACCTTGAGGGTGTCATGCTGAGTGAAGTAAGCCAGGCAGAGAAGGACAGAAACCATATGTTTGCACTCATAGGTCTAGCAAGAAAACAGGAGAGACCTAATGGAGAACCAGGGGAGCGGAGGAGGGAGAGAGAGTTGGGGTGAGAGAGGGACACAAAACTTGAGAGACTATTGAATGCTGAGAATGAACTGAGGGTTGAGGGGGAAGGGGGAGGTGGGAAAAGAGGTGGTGGTGATGGTGGAGGGCACTTAAGGGGAAGAGCACTGGGTGTTGTATGGAAAACAATTTGACAATAAAATATTATGGAAAAAAATAAAATAATGCAGCTGTGTGGAAAAAAAAAGAAAATTAATTCAATAAACTAATTATAAAAATGAGAATCTACAATAAAGCAGGAAATTGAGGTAGAGAAGAGGCAAGAGATCCAAATTTCAAGAAATCTTTCAAATAGCCTCAATTTTTACATGAATACAGCTTTAAAAAATTTTGTGCATCTGATATACAACATTAACAGCAAAACTGCAAACATGCCCCTAAACATACATACTCTAAAGACAAATATCACTTGTATTATCAATGGAAAAGCATTTTTAAATGTTTTTTATTTATTTTTGAGAGAGAGAGAGAGAGAGAAGGGGGGGAGAGAGAGGGAGAGAGAGGGGGGGGGAGAGAGAGAGAGAGAGAGAGAGAGAGAGAGAGAGAGAGAGCGCGAGCGAGCCTGATCAGGGAAGGGTCAGAGAGAGAGGGGGTCAGAGAGAGAGGGAGACACAGAATCTGAATACAGGCTCCAGGCTCTGAGTTAACTGTCAGCACAGAGCCCAACACAGGGCTTGAACCCATGAACCGCGAGATCATGACCTGAGCCAAAGCCAGATGCGCAACTGACTGAGCTTGGCCAGGCACCGCTCAATGCAAAAATCTTAAATAAATATTAAAATCTAAAATTTTAAATTAAAATAGGAGATAGTAAGATACAGTAAGATAGAAGAGCAAACAAAATTAATAATATTTTTATTTTTTTAATAGTTTATTTTCAAATTGGTTTCCATGTAACACCCTGTGCTTCTCCCCACAAGTGCCCCCCACCATGAACATCACCCCCTTCACTCCCTCCCCCTCCCCCTTCAGTCCATGGTTCATTTTCAGTATTCAATAGTCTTTCATAATTTGTGTCCCTCACTCTCCCCAGCTCTCATTTCCCCTTCCTCCTCCCATGGTCCTTGTTAGGTTTCTTCTGTTAGACCTTTAAGTGCAAACATATGTTGCACTAATAATATGTTTTAAATATGCACAAACTTTTAAAATAATAGAAATTATAATGAATAAAAAATAAAATAAAATAAGTTAGTAAAGTAGTACTGACTTGAGGGTTCCTCTCTTCCCATTGGGTGTGTGATCAACGATGAGTGGCAGGCATGAGAGCTCCTCAGTTGGCCTCCCAACTCCATCTTAAACAACGTTCCCTTGGGGCACCTGGGTGGCTGAGTAGGTTAAGTGGCCACGGTGGGCTCAGATCATGATCTCAATGGTTCGAAAGTTTGAGCCCTGCATCAGGCTCTGCAGTGCTAGCTTAGAGCCTGGAGCTTGCTTCGGGTTCTGTGTCTCCCTCTCTCGCTCCCCCTCTCCCATTCAAACTTTGTCTCTCTCAAAAATAAATAAATGTTAACAAATTTAAAAAATGAAAGTAGCTAAGAGAGGGGATCTGGAAAATGCTCATCATGAAAATAAGTTTTTAACTAAATATTGTGATGGCTATTAACTGAACTTATTGTGATCACTTTGCAATATATATAAATATTGGATCATTACATTGTATGCCTGCAACTAATACAGTGTGATGTCAATTACACTTTAACTACATCATCAACAATGACAATGATGATCATGAGGGACAGTTCATACATAACATTGTCTCAGGTCTGAGTCACAAAGATGGTGGGGCCATGTGAGTGTCATGGGCATTCTTAGCCTGTAACATCAGTATAAATAGGCAGAGGCCTATTAACAAGAGATAATGATAAAGTCTATATTATAAGGAAAGGAACTTAAGAGCAAAGAATGACGACAGACCAAAGGAAAAGTGTGGTTTTCTATTTTCCTCTATGGTGATTGTATAAATGTCCTTAGATGCCAATTGCAGTTTTATCCACATGAGTAATACAACTCATTGATTATTCCTTCAGGAAGTCTATGGAAATTGAAACTGGCATGATATATGTCATTTGAGAAGAATCCATTTTTAAGAGTTAAAAGTGGTCCTGTAAAAGATATGAAACATTTTTAAGGTTTATTTGATTTTATTTTTTTGAAAGACACTGATTGTGAGTAGGGGTGGGACAGAGAGAGAGAGGGACAGAGGATCTGAAGTGGGCTCCATGCTGACAGCAAAGAGCCTGATGTGGAGCTCCAACTCATAAACTGTGAGATCATGACCTGAGCTGAAGTCAGATATTCAACTGACTGAGCCACCTAGGTGCCCCCAAAACATATGGAAACTTTCAAATATGTCTGATCCAAGGTCAGAAAGAACTGTGGAAAGGTATGGATACGGACAAAGGGAAAATCTTGTGTGTATATCAGACAGAGCAGAAAGCTTAGTAAACTGAGTTTTCTAAAATTGTATATAGAAGTTGACTTCCAAGAAATGGAAATTTCATGAAATACATGAGAGCAATGTCTATTTCACAATGATCGAAGAATTCATGGCTTTGAGCCCTGCAATCATGGACACTTCTTCACCAGCAACACAATTGTCCCTTTTATACCTGCCATCCCAAAGAATCTTACTAGAGCCTCCTTTATGTCTTTGTTCCTCAGGCTGTAGATGAAGGGGTTGAGCATGGGCGTGACCACCGTGTACATCACTGAGGCTACAGCACTGGAGTGGGAGCTCTGGGTGGCAGCGGAGCTAAGGTACACTCCCAGGACCGTACAATAAAATAAGGAGACAACTGAGAGGTGAGATGCACAGGTGGAAAATGCTTTATACTTGCCCTGAGCTGATGAGATTCTACATATGCAGAAAACTATCTTGGAGTAAGAGTAAAGGATCCCAGCCAGGGGACCACCAGCCAGCAGCATAGCTAAAAGATCCATCACCAAGTTATTAAGAAAGGTGTCAGAACAGGCAAGTTTGATCATCTGATTGAGTTCACAGAAAAAGTGGAGGATTTCCAAGTGTGTACAGAAGGACAATCGCAGCACCATTAAGCTTTGTAACAAGGAATTCAGGACACTTATGATCCAGGACACCAGAACCAGCAGTCCACAGAGCCGGGGGTTCATGATGACCATGTAGTGCAGGGGGTGACAGATGGCCACAAAGCGGTCATAGGCCATCACGGCCAGGAGAATGTTGTCCCAGCCTGCAAAGAGTGTGGAGAAACAGACCTGGCTGATGCATCCTGTATAGGTTATAACTTTGGTCTGAGTCTGTATATTCACCAACATCTTCGGGATGATGGTAGAGGTGACACAAATGTCCACAAAGGACAGGACGGAGAGAAAGAAGTACATGGGCATGTGGAGGTGGGAGTCAGAGCTGACAACCAGGATGATGAGCAGGTTTCCAAACACAGCTATCAGGTACATGGAGAGGAAAAGCCCAAAGATAAGGGGCTGTAATTCTGGTTCATCTGATAGCCCCAAAAGAAGAAACTCTGAAATTTGGCTGTCATTTTCTGGTCCCATGTGGTGATGATGATGACTAGAAATTAGGGGGGAAAAGATTAAATTTAGCATAAATGGGCACTAGAAACATGGCAGAAATGATACATTTACAGTGATGGGTGTGTGTGTGGGGGGGGAGCAGGTATAAAAGAAAGTGGATGGGGTGTTATATTTATGAGGAGTTCAAGAAGACCTAAAAGCAAGGTGACATTTGAAGAGAGACCTTAGGGAAGTCTGCAGGGGAGACATCAGTTTATCTGGGGAAGCGTGTGCTCCACAGGATAAACATCCAATTCTAAGGCTCTGAAGAAGGCACTTTTTTCAGATCCAGGACTAAAACAGAACCAGTGTGGTCAGGAAATGAGCAAGACAGAGGTGGTGGCAGGGAATGTTGAGGAACGAGGTGGCCTCCCTACAGCTGAAAATTCATGACACATGGAATCCTTCCTTCACCTGGTGTTCCTTGCACTTCATTAATTTGTTTCTATGGAATCCTGAAAGTAAAAATGGATCCCCTCCTTATTTCCAATTGCTGGTTAACATTCTGGTGTCTGTATTTTAGGGGTCCCATGCTGGCCCACTACTGACTCCTGGGGCTATGAGACTACCAAGCTCTTCTCACCCCCCACCCTCACTACAATATGTAGGAAAGAAATAATACTAGCAAAGCCTGAACATCAAATTATCATTACCCTAAAGAATATAGAAGAGTATCCAAATTCCAGTTAGTAAGATTCCCATGGACATGTAAATGTTGCATTTTACTTAAACCATTTTATTCTGGATTTAGAGAAGTATAGAAAACTCCAAAGAAGATAGAAGAAAGTGCAGGGGAGGGGGGAATCTCATAAGCCCAGGTGGTCCCTGAGAGATTGTGATGACAAGAAATCTTCCCTGGTTAAGGCTGCATTTCAACCATAGATATAGTCCCTTGATGCACAGAATAATTCATAAAGCAGCAAAAACAAATTTCACCAAAAGAGGAATGAACGATATTTATGGTGTCAAGACACTTTAATGTATAAACGTCCCCTAGAAATATGAGTAAAAGGAATAAATCCCCAGTTGACCAAGGCAAATATGCAGCATGTAAAAATAGCAGGGATTCGTCAAGAGAACTGGTAACAAACTTTTTAAAATGATATTAAATGAGCTTTGAATCCTATACCATATGTTAGCTGTTTGAATTTGGGAAAACAACCTATTCATTCTAAAATGTTATTATTCTTTTACCAGAATAATGGGGGTTAGTGGCATCCATTCTCCTAAGGTGGTTGACAGATTAAGTGAATATTTATAAAAAGTTCATCATACATAATTCCTATTAGTATATGATTGGTTATTTTCTTTGTCCAGTCATGTGTGTGGGTGCATGTGTGTGTGCACATGTGTCTACATTCACGTGGATTTGCGTGTTTGCATGTGGACACATTTGTTCATAATATCAAAGGCAGGTTTACTGTGGACAGTAAAAAAGAAATGGGAATCCACTGAAGTAATGGGAAAAATAATTCTTTAAAAGTATTTATTTATTCTTGAGGGAGAGGGAGGAACAAAGAGAGAGGGAGACACAGAATCTGAAGTTGGCTCTAGGCTCTGAGCTGTCGGCACAGAACCCAGTCTGAGGCTGGGCTGGAACTCATAAACTGTGAGATCATGACCTGAGCTGAAGTCTGACGCTCAACTGACTGAGCAACCCAGCTCCTCTGAAAAAGTAGTTTTAATAGAAGGCTATTGCCTGTTCATATGAGAAAAACAGCGTGAATGAAAAGTCCATCCGAGGAGCCAGGTGGCAGAGAGAAAATGCAGTCCACATGCATATGCTGATGTTACCTCAAACTCCAGGGAGCCCGTACTGACTGCTCCCCTCCTTCCTGGTGTCCTCCTCAAGTCCCTGATCTTATTGTCATTGTTGTAGCTATTTCCTGTCTATTTGACCACACTTGTTTTTATGTGGCCCAGCAGTGGATGAGGCTGGCCCTTCCCTCACTTTCCTTGGTGGTATTCTTTCCTTTGTTATCACAGGCTTTGGGGCTTGATCTCTGTTTGATCCTTCCAATTGGTACCCTCCTACACTGGCTCTCTGTTCCTTGTCTGACATGCAGAAACCTTCCCAGACCATACTGTGCAAAATAATGCATGTTCCGTGACAACCTATCCCCTTTCTTTCTATGATTTATCCTTGAAGACCCTATGTCATATGAGCACTTTTCTCATTTCTCTCTTCTCCATGATAATCTCATGATCATTTCTTAGGATCCAAAGGAACCAGGGCCTCACCTGGTTTGTTTGTGTCTTTGTGTTCACACAGGTGTGTATTTATGTAGAAACAACTTTTAAGAAAATTAGAATGTATTAAATAAAAAGAATGGTAGTTAAATGAAAAGCATGTTAAATATGGTAGATTCGAGTACTGTATTAAATAAAATTGAAAAATAATCTAATACTAATATCTTACAGAAAAGATATAAAATAGCAACAATCACATTCACATGGATTTCTCATTCAGTATGAAATGGGTAAAAGCTTATAAATAAAATAATAGGAAAACATGCTTTTTAATACACAGCAGAAGTGGAGAAAACAGCGGCTATAATTTTAACATACATAACCTTAAATGGACTCAATCATGCTAATTTAAAAGATGGAGTAGAACTTTAGTTGAATACAAAAGAACATGTTACAGATAATGACAGGCGGTGATTGTTATTTTAAACAGTTTTTATTTCAAAATATAAAATGGCAGCAATAAGGAAAGTTAGTTATGAAATAAGATTGCAATATGCATAAAAACCAATTCTTACTACTAAGGATGCAGAGGAATTCCAATGTTTAAAAACAATGAGGGGAACATGAGGAGACCAACTGATAGATTTGACCACACAAAATATCTAGACGCTCACTCAATCCTGTAAACATGTCTATACACAAGGGTTAAGTGGCAAAAGGCAAACTTGGTGAAATAATTGCCATTTTTTGAAGGAATGCAATAAAAAATGAATAAAGACACTCAGATTTCAGAACATAAAAGCAATGTAGTTGAAAAAATAATTTCATATAGGAAGTAAATGGATAACAAAGCCAAATTCTATTCAGCCTCCTTGGTAATAAAATAATGTCTAAAGTGCTCCTTGGCATATCCTTTCAGGTATAGTAAGTCTATATATTTTTTTCTGTTGAACACCCATGAGAGACACAATACTGTGAAATGTATGTCTCAAAAACTGCTGTTACAAGGAAGTATTTTCTTTCAAGAGACCAGATCCTTCAAAAAAATACAGAGCAAACTAAATACACCCTATCTGAAAAATTGCTAAAAATGCTCTCACACCACTGCTTACATTTCCAAGCCTAATACTCCATTTTCATTTTACTCTCCTTAACTGCAAAAATCCTTGGATCTGTTCTAATTTCACTGAAACCACTTAATGCGCCCCATTCCTTCTTCAGTTTCAACCAATTGGACTTCTGTTCCCACCACTCATTGTCAACAATGATCTCTGTATTGACGAGTTCAATGAACACTTCTTTTTAAAAATAAGTAAATTTTTTTCAAACTTATTAGTTAACCTAGCAAACAAGCATGTAATCTCTCTGATCGGGGACAGGCTGGTCAGGCTCTCAGGTGACCTCAGGTAAAGGTTCTCAGGTTCCATGTTTTCTGATCATTTCCTGAAATACCTGCTGAGCTCACAGACTCACCTGGATGGGGTCTATAAGAAGAGCATCTCTGTGTGAGTCTGAATTTTTTCCTGGATGGTTGATGATGGAGATGGAGGCTCTGTTCCCAGACAGGACAGCAGGAAGGAGGGAAGCATTGGTCCCCCAGCCAGACTTAGAAACCCAAGAACCACAACCATGTCCCGTCCTGCACAAGGGTGCACCACGGTTAGGGACTGCAACAGAGGAGATATTTACAGCTCCCCGTGTCTGCTCATTAGCGCTGTTTCCATTGTTAGTCCCACCTCAGAGCACATCCTTTCCCTGTGGGTCATTGGTCTGGACAGAAAGAACAATTTTTCCTGCTAATTCTCTGTTCCCAGGAGACCAGCTTAGACGTCAGGTGAATCCAGCTGTTATTACTCCTTCTCCATGCTCTTGCCTGCCTTCCAGAGGTCTAACCCCCTTGCACCTTATCACAATTACGATTTAATGTTTTCTCCACCTCTCACACAGAGGAACCTGCCTAACCAGGTCTCATGGACCGTCAAAGTATTCTTTTATGGCAGAGAATATCTGCTGCTATCTCTAGAAAATCACTATTCTTCTCCCAACAGGAGAGAGGGGTACATTAATTTGCCATAAACATATGGGTACTGTGCCTTTGTGTTCATGATGCTTTTGACTAATCAATGAGGTGATTCATGCTGGTAACACAATTTAGAGCTGCCTTTTAGTGCTCCATTTAAAGAAGCTTGTTAATTATAAGATATATTTAGATCTTTTTGTGTCCCATACACTGAGCTTAGGATCCTATGTGGATTGACATTTCATTTTTACAAAAGTCCACTATTTTTCAAATTTAAATTCTAGTTAGTTAATATACAGTGAAACATTGTTTTCAGAAGTAGAATTCAGTGATTCATCACTTACATACAATACCCAATGCTCATCCCAACAAGTGCCCTCATTTCTACGCATCACCCATCTAGCCCATCCCCCACCCACCTGCCTCCAACAATCCTCATTTGTTCTTTATAGTTAAGAGTAGCTTGTGATTTATTTCCCTTTCTTCTCTTCCTCCCTTCCCTTGATGTGGATGGAATTAGAATGTATTATGTTAAGTAAATAAGTCAATCTGATAAAGACAAATATCATATAATTTCACTCATATGTGGAATTTAAGAAAAGTCTACACTTCTTTTTTTCCCCCATAATATTTTATCGTCAAATTGTTTTCCATACAACACCCAGTGCTCTTCCTACACTTCTTAAAGTACAGTTGTAAAAATGGGGCTCAGAAGTGTGGAATGAGCTACCTGGACTTATGAACTGAGGGAGGAAGGAGCATTGACTGGGAATCCATCAGGACATTCCCAGTTCTCATGTTGTAGGTCCTGGTTCTCAACCAAAGGCTTTTTTGCCTTCAGACAACACTTGACAAGATAATGGAGAAATTTTGGTTGTCATAATTAGGGACGTGCCACTGGCACTTAGTAGGTTGAGGCCAGGGATGCTGCCCTGTATCTTAAAATGCACAGGATCAAATAAGTCAGGCAGACAAGGACAGAAACCATGTGTTTGCACTCATAGGCCTAACAAGAAAACAGGAGAAACCTAATGGAGGACCAGAGGGAGGGGAAGAGGGAAAGAGAGTTGGGGAGAGAGAGGGATGCAAAATGAGAGACTATTGAATGCTGAAAATGAACTGAGGGTTGAAGGGAAAGGGGGAGGGGGGAAAAGAGGTGGTGGTGATGGAGGAGGGCACTTGTGGGGAAGAGCACTGGGTGTTGTATGGAAAACAATTTGACAATAAAATATTTTAAAAAATAAATAAAATAAAATAAAATGGACCATTTAAAGTAAAAAATAAATAAATAAATAAATAAATAAATAAATAAATAAATAAATAAATAAATAAAATGCACAGGATCGTCCACACCACAATTTTCCAGCACAAGTGTCAAGGGTGTAAAGGTTGAGAAACCAGAGCTTCTCCAACATTAATGTGTATATGCATCACTTGGGTATCCTGGTCAAATTTGGATTCTGATTTGGCAGGACGTGGGTGAGGCTTAGAGATCTTGTAATTGTAACCATTTCCCAGTTGGAAATGATGCCACCAGTCCATATCTGGGGATTCATCTTTGAGTAGTAAGGCTGTGGTTCAGTGTTTGAGCCAAGGGTAGTTATTTTTAGACCTTCTCTACCAAGAATTGAGCTCACCTTAGGGTTGAGGGTAGGTGGTCCAGTGATGGACTCGGTAGGTCAGCTTGTGCACGCTCACGTTTATACGTGTCTCTTAAGTATTTCCCTCACAAGCTGTGCTGCCTCTGGGGAGAGATGATGCCAGATGGAAGAGAGGCACAAGGCAAGGTATGGGAGGGAGAGTGTGGAGCTTCCATTACTTCTCCACGTACTCTACTCTGCCACTCTACCTGTCTCCATGTGTTCACCAACATGAAAGCTCTCTGAACCATCATTTTTGGTTTTATGAAAGCTTTATTATACTGACATGATTGATTGAATCATTGGCAGTTGGTGATTAGATGATCTCGAGTCCCTCCACGATCCCTTGAGGTCAGAGAGTGTGAGGTAAAGTTTGCTTTCTAATGACGTGGTTGGTCTTCCTGATAAGTAGCCCCTCTACTTAGATGCGTTCCCAGAACTACCTCATTAATCTGATAGAAGACATCTGATTGTAAAGTTTCTTTATTTTGAGAGAGAAAGAGAGAAAGAGAATCCTGAGCAGGTTCAGGGGGGTCAGCATAGAGCCAAATGCAAGCCTTCGACTCGCAAACCGTGAGTTCATGATCTGAGCTGAGATCAATAATTTGATGCTTAATTGACTGAGCCACACAAGCCCCCCCTCCTTGCAGAAGACATCTTTATGACTCTCATCACTTGGGACATTGGAAGAATTTTAGGACATCTGTGCCAGAAATGGGGATGTAGACCAAATATATATATAT
>NC_043711.1:10331098-10333499 GCF_006229205.1 Suricata suricatta | reverse complement strand
ATATATAAAACAAATCATGATATCACAGTTATAAGCTGCAGTACTGGATGAAGCCTTGATTGGAGTTCTGTCACCATGATTCCAGTTCTCAAGCCCTGGCACAGGGGTTCTCAACTGGGCATGATTTCACCCCTGGGGATATTTGGCCATGTCTGAAGGGATTCTGCCAAACCTATAACCCATAAAACAGTACCCAACACATATTTTTACCCAGCCTCAAATGTCAACAGTGAGAAGATGAGAAACATCATTCTAGACCAGCACTGATCTACCTTCATTGCGTGTACAAATCATCAGAATTTGCAGTTAAAATGCCAACTATGATTCATCCAGTCTCCAGGTCTCCAGGGACTGTGTTTCTAACAAGCTCCCTGGTGGTGTTAATGTTGCAGGTCCTGGTCTGTGGAGCATGTCTTGAGAGCAAGGCTTTGCTCCTGTGCTAGAGTCACATGTAGCTAGTTTTAGGTTTTCTCCACAGGAATCTTCTGTTCATTATTTTGAGAGAAATTTTTAAAAATATTTATTTTTAGTTTGAGAGAGAGAGCAGGCATGCACGATGGGGAGGAGGAGAGAGAGAGAGAGGGAGAGAAAGAATCCGGGAGCAGACTCTGGGCTGTAGCAAAGAGTCAGCTGTGGGGCTTGATCTCACCAACCATGAGGTCATGACCTGAGCCAACATCAACAGACATTTAACCGACTGAGCCACCCAAGTGCCACTACAAGAAAATTTTTTCACCTAACTCTATAGGTATTGATAAATTCTATGTTCATTTCTTTTATATAGCTGCTCTTGAGTGATATCAAAAAATTTATATTTGAAAAAAACTTAGTAGTAGGCAGAATAAGGGCTTCCAAAAGATGTTCACATCCTAATTCAAGAAACTTTTTGAAAACGTTTGATTACAAAGGAAGGGGAATGCAGCCAGTAGATGGAATAAGGCGGCTAATTCCTCTTCATATAAATGATTAGCCTGGGTTATGGGATTATGGGACTAATCCTTCATATAAAATGATTAGCCTGGATTATGGGACTAATCCTTCATAGAAAACTATTAGTCTCAATTATGGGATTATGAGACTAATCTTGGATTATGGGACTGGAGTATTAAGACTAGCATAATCACAGGTGTTCTCTAAATGTAGAAGAGGGAGAACAAAGGAGTGAAATCAGAGAGACATTTTCAGACTCAATGCTTCAGGCTTTGATGATGGAAGAAGGGCCACGAGACAAGAAATGCAGATAGTCACTAAAAAGTGAAATAGGAAAGGGAGCAATTCTTCTCTGGAGTGTCCAGAAGGATCACAGCCCTGCAGACCTCTTAATTTTAGCCCGATGAGACCCATTCCCACTTCTGACCTTCTAGAAACTCCAGATAAATCTTTGTTTTAAGCCACGAGTGTGGCCATTTGTTACAGTACCATCAGGAATTGAGTACAGACATTTGTACAGAAAAATGCAGTTTGTATAAATGGGGTTTAAGCCTTTCAGCTCATTCAGTGAAATTTCTCTTAGGTTAAGACATTTGGTATTGAAATCCCACCTTCAATGGAAAGAGAAAATTAGTTTCAATTTGAAGATATTCTGCCCCATTCCCTAGACAGTGATATCCTACTGCACAAATGTAAGTGTGGTTCTTACTCTGAGACCTTTGAATATTTGAGATAAAAAAAACACAATTTCTTATTGGAGCACCTGGGTGGCTCAGTCAGTTAAGCATCAACTTTGGCTCAGGTCATGATCTCACAGTCCATGAGTTTGAGCCCCGCCTCAGGCTCTGGGCTGACAGCTCAGAACCTGGAACCTACTTTGGATTCTGTGTCTCCCTCTCTCTGCCCTTCCCCTGCTTGCACTCTGACTCTCTCTCTCTCTCTCTCTCTCTCTCTCTCTCTCTCTCTCAAAAATAAATAAACATTCAAAAGACAAAATAATTCCTTATTAAGATTAAGATCTTCCATTCTACTTTATATCTTTGTATCAAAATTTTACATTCTTTCTGTTTTATGTTGATTTGAATATTCTTTTCATTTCTATCCCTTCCAACTTTCATATTTTCTTTCAGCATAATAGCTGGGATTTCAGGAAGTTTCTGGTGTCTACACGTATGTGTGTGGATATATCTATTTGATAGAAACATGTATACAAATGTACACACACATATACATACTCACACTCTTAACCTTGAACATTTTCTTTGGACTCAACAAAGTGCTTCTGCACATTTCATTTATTCCTGACACCATCTGTCTGAAGTTAGAGTTCATTACCCCACATTACCTTCAGAAATAAGGAAATTGAGGCTCAGGAGGATTACATTTTAACAGTACTCCAAAACAGCAGTTAAAACTTACTGTGCATCGGGCACCCTCTTACACTGTTGGTGGCGATGTAAACTGGTGCAGC
>NC_043711.1:10329296-10330998 GCF_006229205.1 Suricata suricatta | reverse complement strand
CATGGCAATGAGAGGGAATGACATATGGCCCTTCGTAGGAAAGTGGATGGACCTTGAGGGTGTCATGCTGAGTGAAGTAAGCCAGGCAGAGAAGGACAGAAACCATATGTTTGCACTCATAAGTCTAGCAGGAAAACAAGAGAGACCTAATGGAGAACCAGGGGAAGCGGAGGAGGGAGAGAGACTTGGGGAGAGAGAGGGATGCAAAACTTGAGAGACTATTGAATGCTGAGAATGAACTGAGGGTTGAGGGGGAAGGGGGAGGTGGGAAAAGAGGTGGTGGTGATGGTGGAGGGCACTTAAGGGGAAGAGCACTGGGTGTTGTTTGGAAAACAATTTGACAATAAAATATTATGAAAAAAAATAAAAATAAATTAAAAAAAGAAATACTGATAACAGAGAAGGAGAGATACCGTATGTTTGCACTCATAGGTCTAACAGGAGAAACCTAACAGAGGACCATAGCGAGGAGAAGGGGGAAAGAGAGTTGGGGAGAGTGGGGGACACAAATCATGAGAGACTATTGATATTGAAAAGGGGCTGAGGGCTGAAGGGGGAGAGAGAGGGGAGAAGGGGGTGATGGACATGGAGGGGGGCACTTGTGGGGAGGAGCACTGGATGTTATATGGAAACCAATTTGACAATAAACTATTATTTCAAAAAAGATAAAAGAGAATATTATTAAAAAAAGAAATACTGAAAACATGGCCAATGCTCTATATATTCCTCAAATGCATGAAATAATTGAATTGATTTATAATCCATATGCATGTACAATACCTGGCCTTAGGGGGAACATCTGATGTTGGGATGAAAATTCCTATTAAGAGAGGAAATGGGGATCCTCTCAAGGGCACACATCCATTCACAAAATATTGAAATGACTTTCTTGACCAGAAAATGCAAATTGTAGCATTTCAACAATGTGAACCACGTCTATTTATGTAAAAATTAATCATGTTATTTTCCCCTTTACTGAGGTCACCTCCTCCACATGGAATCAGAAAATGATACAGGAATTTCAGAATTTCTTCTTATGGGGTTTGCAGAAGAACCAGCACTGCAGCCCCTCATCTTTGGGCTTTTCCTCTCCATGTACCTGATCGCTGTGTTTGGAAATGTGCTCATCATCTTGGCCATCAGCACAGACTCCCACCTCCACACCCCCATGTACTTCTTCCTTGCCAACCTGTCCTTTGTAGACATGTGCTTCACCTCCACCACTGTCCCGAAGATGCTGTGGAACATCCAGACTCAAAGCAAAGTCATAACCTATGCAGGTTGCATCACACAAGTGTATTTTTTCCTGCTCTTTGCAGGATTAGACATGTTTCTCCTGACTGTGATGGCTTATGACCGCTTTGTGGCCATCTGTCACCCCCTGCACTACATGGTCATTATGAACTCCTGGCTCTGTGGACTACTAGTCCTGGTGTGCTGGATCCTGAGTGCCCTGCATTCCTTGTTAGAAAGCTTAGTGATGTTGCAGCTGTCCTTCTGTACAGAGGTAGAAATCCCCCACTTTTTCTGTGAGCTCAATCAGATGCTCCAACTTGCCTGTTCTGACACCTTTCTCAATAACATGGTGATGTATATGGGAGCTATGCTGCTGGGTGTTGGTCCCTTCTTGGGGATACTTTATTCTTACTCTAAGATAGTGACTTCCGTAAGTGGAATATCATCAGCTCAGGGCAAGTATAAA
>NC_043711.1:10326222-10329196 GCF_006229205.1 Suricata suricatta | reverse complement strand
GTCTCACATCTGGGGACAGAGCTTCATCCTCCAACATCTACCAATGAGACAGGTATTTTGTACAGATTATTATTTCACACTAATGACCTTGTGAAAATACTCAGAGGGCTGTCCCATTGATTGGGACCAGAATTTTTAAACAGGTAGCAAAATGGAACTTTCTAATTTTGCTGTCAGAATTGTGAAGTGTTATAATAACTAAAAATTCATCTGCTATGTGCCAGAAATTTCTAGGAACTTTGTATGTTATTCTCTTTTTCATCCAGGACTTGGGGAATTTTATTATTTTTCTATGTTGATTTTGTTGACTTACTCCTCCTGTAAATCATGTTTCAGTGAGTTCTCAAAACTCCATTCCATTTTGTTTAATCCAGTTCTACTGATACTGCTCTTTAACCTGGTTTTTCCCCCTCTGTTATTCTTTGTATCTCATAATGTCTCATTTTCTCAAATTTGCTTCATATAAATGCATATGTATCCACACGCTTTTGTAAGGTAAAGATGAATAGAAGTTGCTGCTCCTTTGGTAATCATGGCACAATGACAGACAAGGGTGCAGTAAAACAAATGTGAGTACAAAACAATGTATTTGGATAAATCACATGAAGATTATTCTGGGTAAGAGAATAGCTGTCATGGGGTGTGTAGGAGGATTTCACAGAGTCTGGGAGGGACTGTTATTGTTGAACAAGGAACAGAACCATGGCAAATTGTGCTCACCAGACTTGTCAAGAAAGTGACCAAAACTCAAAGCATAAGAACAACAGATACACACACAAAAAGTATGTCTCATATGACAAGTGATAAAGAGGCTTACCTCATCCTCTAGTGGGGCGTATAAACCCTGATTAATCAAACGAACGTGGAATAGGCACAGGAAAATCAAGTCTGCTCTCTGCTATCTGGTAATAAAAATGCCCAAATTATGAGACATGTTGGTTTATTCTCTTGTGATGTTCAGTCTGTAAGGTGTGTCACATCATTGAGATGTCACTACTTTTGTCCTTTAGAGAAATTTATTTTTGCTCTTTAATTATTTTTTCTGGGTATAAATGGGATATAATTAGGATTGGGTGATACCAACATCATTTTCTCTCTCTCTCTCTCTCTCTCTCTCTCTCTCTCTCTCTCCTTTGAACACAAATTTTTTTAATTTCTTTTCAAACAGGTCAGAATATGACCATTCCAAATGGAGCCCCAGGATTATTATTCCTTAGGAATATATGAGTAGGACTTTCTGGTACAATTTCTACTTTCTTTCTGGGAAAGGTAATGTGATGTGTATGCATTCATATCCTAAACAATGTGTTGAGGCAGACTGGGGGAGGTGAGAAGGTCATACAAGTAATACACACAAGGAGGACATGGTGCACTCTGTGTGTGTGTGTGTGTGTGTGTGTGTGTGTGTGTGTGGTTGTGTGTGTATGTATGTGTGAGTGCAGTGAGAGGTTCATGGGGTTCTCTATTCCAGGGTGACCCTATAAGGCACAGGCCAGACTCAATCAATAGATGGTACTAAGGGATGTTCAATTGACAGAATGCTATTACAATCAGATTAATAAAGTGCAAGAGGTCCATATTTTGAACAAGGAATTCCCTGTGTCTTGAATTTTAAGCAGCTGCAAGGCCACATGGATCTACCAAGTTCACTATAAATACCTCTTATCACTCTCCCTCTTCTCCACTCCTCTCATTACACTGGTTTCCTTCTGAACCTTGATTTTCTTTAAAAAACTGTTTCCGCAGGGTCTTTGCACTGTCCTTCCCCCTGTCAGGAAGACCCCCTGTCTTAACTTTCTCTACCTTGAGGTCTCTGTTCAAACATCAACTTCTTACCAATCTTGACCGAACACCCAATATAACAGCCCATCCACTCTTTCCTTTAATTTGCTTTCATTTTCTTCATAGTCTCAGTCCACACCTCAGGATATTTTAATATTTACATATATGTATATCATACCACCATCACTGAATATTGGGTACTTTTGTATTCAGCACCCTCTTATTTATAACTTAGAAATACTGAATATATGGCCAATGCTCTATATATTCCTCAAATGCATGAAATAATTGAATTGAATAATAATTGAATAATAATACAATGCATATACAATAACTGGCCTTTGCGGGAAAATATGATGTTAGGATGAAAATTCCTATTAAGAGAGGAAATGGGGATCCTCTAAAGAGCACACATCCATTCACAAAATATTGAAATGACTTTCTTGACCAGAAAATGCAAATTGTAGCATTTCAACAATGTGAACCACGTCTATTTATGTAAAAATTAATCATGTTATTTTCCCCTTTACTGAGGTCACCTCCTCCACATGGAATCAGAAAATGATACAGGAATTTCAGAATTTCTTCTTATGGGGTTTGCAGAAGAACCAGCACTGCAGCCCCTCATCTTTGGGCTTTTCCTCTCCATGTACCTGATCGCTGTGTTTGGAAATGTGCTCATCATCTTGGCCATCAGCACAGACTCCCACCTCCACACCCCCATGTACTTCTTCCTTGCCAACCTGTCCTTTGTAGACATGTGCTTCACCTCCACCACTGTCCCGAAGATGCTGTGGAACATCCAGACTCAAAGCAAAGTCATAACCTATGCAGGTTGCATCACACAAGTGTATTTTTTCCTGCTCTTTGCAGGATTAGACATCTGTCCCTGACTGTGATGGCTTATGACCGTTTTGTGGTCATCTGTCACCCCCTGAACTACATGGTTATTATGAACTCCTGGCTCTGTGGACTACTAGTCCTGGTGTGCTGGATCCTGAGTGCCCTGCATTCCTTGTTAGAAAGCTTGGTGATGTTGCAGCTGTCCTTCTGTATAGAGGTAGAAATCCCCCACTTTTTCTGTGAGCTCAATCAGATGCTCCAACTTGCCTGTTCTGACACCTTTCTCAATAACATGGTGATGTATATGGGAGCTATGCTGCTGGGTGTTGGTCCCTTCTTGGGGATACTT
>NC_043711.1:10321142-10326122 GCF_006229205.1 Suricata suricatta | reverse complement strand
GTTATTATAACACTTCACAATTCTGACAGCAAAATTAGAAAGTTCCATTTTGCTACCTGTTTAAAAATTCTGGTCCCAATCAATGGGACAGCCCTCTGAGTATTTTCACAAGGTCATTAGTGTGAAATAATAATCTGTACAAAATACCTGTCTCATTGGTAGATGTTGGAGGATGAAGCTCTGTCCCCAGATGTGAGACGAGAGTTGGGTCAAATTCAATGTCACATCCAGACTTGGGACTGCAAAGGAAATGAAAACGACCATGTCTTGTCCAGCCTGAGATTCCACAGACTGTGGTATCGCATCAGAGGAGGTATTTGCAGCCTGTTAGGTCTGCTCATTAGGCACATTTCCCTCTGGTTTCTCCACCCTTTAGGCCCTGATTTCCCTATGGGACACCAGTGTGGACAGAAAGGAAAGTTTTCATGTTGAGTTTCTGCTCCGAGGAGACTGAGTGATAAGGCAGCTGAAACCAGTTTTTCTTACTTTTTCTATTACTTCTTCTGCCTTTCAGAGACCTAGATTCCCAGAACCATATCCCAACCCTGAATGAACATTTTCTCCTGTTTAAGCCTGAGAAATTGGTTCTGACGAGGTCCCTTGGATTCTTCAAAGCATTGTCTTGGGGTGGGGACACAGTCCCCAATATCGCTAGAAGGTAAATGTTCCCCTTTTCTAAAAAGATGTGAGGTTTGTTCCTTTGATATAAAACATTGGGCACTACACTCCTGGGCTCCCTGACAATTTTGCCATAACAATTATGGATTTCACACTTAAATCCCAAGTTGAAAACTATTACTTAAAATGTCGTTATAAATTGTTAATTGTAAGAGACATATTTAGATCTTCTTCTGTAGTATAATCCAAGTTTAGCAGCTTGTAGGAATTGCCTGATGTAATTTCTATAAATTCCATTCTTGAGGAAGTACTATTGTGAACTGCATTCTCCATGGAGAAATGGGGCTTGAAGAATTCAATGATCTTCTCAAAGTTATCATCTCAGAAAGGGGTGGGTTTGATTGGATTCTGTCAGGATGTGTGCGGTTTCTAAATTCTTGTGCCCACTATTTCCAATGAGAGATGAGTCTTTTCCCCTGGGGGTAGTTGGCAATGTCTGAGGGATGCTGCTAAACACCTGCATGAGGCCCCAACACACATAATCATTCTGCTTCAAAGGTCTCATTGAGAATGTGAGAGTTCTAGACCAGCACTTCTCCAAATTCAAGGTGATTACAAATCACCTATGATCCTAGTTTAAATACAGATTGTGACTTTGTGGGTGCTGGTGGGCCCAGCATTTTGACATGTCTAACAAGCTCCTATGTGATAATGATGCTGCAGGTCCTGGTCCATGGACCACCCTTTGAGTAGCAAGGCTCTGGTCCTGTGATAGAATGAGTCACAGGTGGCTGTAGGTCTTCTTTACAAAAGAAATTGTATTTGCATGAAGTTTGAAATGACATGTACAGTCATTCTAGGGGCTGTGACAAGTTCTGTTTTTGTTTCTTTTATATAAGGGCCCTTGAGTGACACAAATAAGATACTTTTGGAAAAGACTTTCTAGTAGCCAGAATGAAAGCATCCTGATGTCGTCCACATTCCAATTCCCAGAAATTTTGAGTGTATTATTTTTTATAGTAAGGGAGGGGATTGAAGTAGCAAGTGGTGTAAGGCTACTAATCAGCTGACCTTCAACTAAGATTGGCCAAGATTATGCAGGTGGAAATAACATAATCAGCATGGACAACCGAATGTGGGAGAGGAAGGCAGAACTGCTGGATCAGAGAGAGATGTGAGAATGCCACATTGCTGACTTGAAGATAAAGAGCAACAAGGCCAGGAATGCTGTTTGTCACTAGAAACCACAATAGGAAAGAAAACAAAAGTCTTTCCTGGAGCATCTATTAGAGAACAAGACCCTACAGGCATCTTGATTTTAGCCCATTGAGTCTTACTTCAGGCTTCTGACTTCTAAACAGTAAGAGCATCAACTTGTTTCTTTTGAGCCTCTAGTGTGCTAATTTGTTACAGCCAAAATAGAAATGTAATATAGACATTCATCCAATAAAATTGTTTTGGTAGAAAATGATGATGACAGCTTGTAGTAGAGGCAAAGGCTCGACACATCCCCAGAGGCAAGGGAATCAAGAATAAAAATGTACTACTAGGACCTCATCAAGATAAAAAGCTTCTGCAAGGGAAAGGAAAAAATCAAGAAAACTAACAGGCAACCGACAGAATGGGAAAAGATAGTGGCAAATGGCATATCAGATAAAGGGCTAGTATCCAAAATATACAAGGAGCCCAAAACTCCATACATGAAAAATGAATAGTCCGTGGAAGAAATGGGCATAAGACCTGAAGAGACACTTCTCCAAAGAGGACATCCAGATGGCCAACAGGCACATGAAACGATGCTCAGCGTCACTCATCATAAGGAAAATACAAATCAAATCCACACTGAGATACCACCTCACACCGGTCAGAGTCGCTAAATGGATAAATCAAGAGACTATAGATGCTGGCGAGGGTGTGGAGAAACAGGCACCCTCCTACCCTGTTGGTGGGAATGTAAACTGGTGCAGCCACTCTGGAAAACAGTGTGGAGGCTCCTCAAAAAAACTATGGCTAGAACTCTCTTATGACCCTGCAATAGCACTTCTAATGATATATCCAAATACTACAGAAGGGCTGATGCATAGGAGCACATGTACCCCAATGTTCATAGCAACACTTTCTACAATCATGGAAAGAACCTAAATGTTCATCACCTGATGAATGGATCAAGAAGATGTGGCATATATATATATATATATATAGATAGATAGATAGATAGATAGATAGATAGATATAGATACATACACACACACAATGGAGTACCATATGGCAATGAGGAAGAATGAAATATGGCCATTTTTAGCAAAGTGGATGGACCTCAAGGGTGTCATCCTAAGCAAAATAAAGTCAGGTAGAGAAGTACAGATACCATATATTTGCACTCATAGGTCTAACAGGAGAAATCTAACAGAGAGCCATAAGGAGAGTAAGGGGGAAAGAGAGCTGGGGAGAGACAAACACAAATTATGAGCAACTACTGAATACTGAAAAGGAACCAAGGGCAGTAAGGGGAGAGAGAGGGGGGAAGGGGGTAATGATCATGGAGGTGGGCACTTGTGAGGAGAAGCACTGGATGTTATACGGAAAGGTTGTTACTCTGAATCACATACCTGAACTAGAAACCATGCCTGCTGGTGAGTCATACGGTGATTAGGAATAGGATTTATAATGGATGATAGTGATATAGTGAATCTGTCACCCCTTTAATAATTATGGAAAAATTTCAAATAGTGGGAGACATCTCATTTAGAAAATGGAAGGAATCATACCTGTAGGTGGCACTGGAAATTTTTGAACAGAAACTATAAAATGAGTTATTATGGCCCCATACATGCCACCAGCCTTTTGTCTTAATGTATACACCTTACATATAAGCCCTGATTTTCCATAATTCAATGAGCAGATGAAGTGCCTGAGAAAGAAATATTTTCCACAGTAACAAATGTATGATTTGATAGTTTGCTTCATCATACTTAAATTTTTTTAATGTTTTTTACTTATTTTTGAGACACAGAGAGAGACAGCACGAGTAGGGGAGGGGCAGAGAGAGAGAGAGGGAGACACAGAATCCGAAGCAGGCACCAGGCTCTAAGCTAGCTGTCAGCACAGAGCCCGATGTGGGGCTCACACCCACAAACCATGAGATCATGACCTGAGCCAAAGCTGGAGGCCAGATGCTTAACCAACTGAGCCACACAGGGTCCCCGCTTCATCATACTTAAAGTCAAGTTGGACTCTAAGGCCATATTATATCAATTTATATTTCCCACATTTGTCTTCTTGTGTAGATTCCACTTGGAGACATGTATTTTATTATCATTTATTTTGCCAGTGATTATGGTAGGCACGGTGGACAAAGCTGTGTAACAGAACAGGACTTTAATGTGTAGAAAAATCTCCATGATCAGCTATAACAGCAATTACATCAGTGATATACAAAGGAATGATGTTCACAAGAGTGAAACACAGTCGTCTCAGATCTTTCTCTCTTATACTCTTATATCAATAGCACTCATGGCCAAGAGTAGACTTTTCAATAGGAGTTGTATAACTCATGACTGGTTATTATTTTTTTTTTTGGTCAATAAAATTTAAAATATAGTTTATTTGAGAAGAAATTATTCTTAACAGATCCATGTAGTCCTTTGAAATGAGTGAGTTTCCAAATATTTCACTCCCAAGATGAGGAATCACATTGGGAGAGTTGGAAAATGACAAAGGGAAAATCTCTTGCATATTAGAGATATCACAAAGCGTAACAAAGCAAGTTACCTAAATTGTGCAGAGAGGTTGAAATAAAGAAAAATGGAAATTCCAGGAAACAGAATAGAACAATCATGTTCCACTTCCACAATCTGATCATAGAATCTCAACATTTAGGTCAGGCTTTGGGCCTCGCCCTGCAATCATGGGCACTTTTCAGCACAGGTCGACGGCCCTTTTATAGCTGCCATCCCAGAGAATCTCATCAGAGCCTTTTTAACGTCTTTGTTCCTCAGGCTGTAGATGAAGGGGTTCAGCATGGGCGTGACCACTGTGTACATCACCGAGGCTTTTGCACTGGAGTGGGAGCTCTGGGTAGCAGCAGAACTAAAGTAAACTCCTAGTCCTGTACAATAAAATAAGAAGACCACTGAGAGGTGAGAAGCACAGGTGGAAAATGCTTTATACTTGCCCTGAGCTGATGATATTCCACTTACGGAAGTCACTATCTTAGAGTAAGAATAAAGTATCCCCAAGAAGGGACCAACACCCAGCAGCATAGCTCCCATATACATCACCATGTTATTGAGAAAGGTGTCAGAACAGGCAAGTTGGAGCATCTGATTGAGCTCACAGAAAAAGTGGGGGATTTCTACCTCT
>NC_043711.1:10313153-10321042 GCF_006229205.1 Suricata suricatta | reverse complement strand
GATCCTGAGTGCCCTGCATTCCTTGTTAGAAAGCTTGGTGATGTTGCAGCTGTCCTTCTGTATAGAGGTAGAAATCCCCCACTTTTTCTGTGAGCTCAATCAGATGCTCCAACTTGCCTGTTCTGACACCTTTCTCAATAACATGGTGATGTATATGGGAGCTATGCTGCTGGGTGTTGGTCCCTTCTTGGGGATACTTACTCTTACTCTAAGATAGTGACTTCCGTAAGTGGAATATCATCAGCTCAGGGCAAGTATAAAGTATTTTCCACCTGTGCTTCTCACCTCTCAGTGGTCTTCTTATTTTATTGTACAAGCCTAGGAGTTTACCTTAGCTCCGCTGCTACCCAGAGCTCCCACTCCAGTGCAAAAGCCTCGGTGATGTACACAGTGGTCACACCCATGCTGAACCCCTTCATCTACAGCCTGAGGAACAAAGATGTTAAAAAGGCTCTGATGAGATTCTCTGGGATGGCAGCTATAAAAGGGCCATCGACCTGTGCTGAAAAGTGCCATGATTGCAGGGCGAGGCCCAAAGCCTGACCTAATGTTGAGATTCTATGATCAGATTGTGGAAGTGGAACATGATTGTTCTATTCTGTTTCCTGGAATTTCCATTTTTCTTTATTTCAACCTCTCTGCACAATTTAGGTAACTTGCTTTGTTAAGCTTTGTGATATCTCTAATATGCAAGAGATTTTCCCTTTGTCATTTTCCAACTCTCCCAATGTGATTCCTCACCTTGGGAGTGAAATATTTGGAAATTCTCACTCATTTCAAAGGACTACATGGATCTGTTAAGAATAATTTCTTCTCAAATAAACTATATTCTAATTTTGTTTGACCAAAAAAAAAAGTCATGAGATAGCCTAGTCCTATGAAAAGTCTACTCTTGGCCATGAGTGCTATTGATATAAGTGTATAAGAGAAAGATCTGAGACGTCTGTGTTTCACTCTTGTGAACATCATTCCTTTGTATATCACTGATGTACTGGCTGTTATAGCTGATCATTTTTTCTACACATTAAAGTCCTGTTCTGTTACAGAGCTTTGTCCATCATGCCTACCATAATCACTTGCAAAATAAATAATAAAATACATGTCTCTAAGTAGAAACTACACAGAAAAACAAATATGGACAATGTAACTTGATATAATATGGCATTAGAGTCCAACTTGACTTTAATTATGATGAAGCAAACTATTAAATCATACATTTGTTACTGTGGAAAATATTTCTTTCCCAGGCACTTCATCTGCTCATTGAATTATGGAAAAACAGGGCTTATATGTAAGGTGTATTCATTAAGACAAAAGGCTGGTGGCATGTTTGGGGCTGTATTAACTCACTTTATAGTTTCTGTTAAAAAACTTCCAGTGCCACCTACAGGTATGATTCCTTCCATTTTTCTAAATGAGATGTCTCACACTATTTGAAATTTTGCCATAATCACTAAAGGGGCCATAGATTCACTATATCACTATCATCCATTATACATCCTTTTCCTAATCACGGTATGACTCTCCAGCAGGCATGGTTTCTAGCTCAGGTATGTGGTTTAGAATAACAAGCTTTGTGCAAATATGCGTATCCTTCAGACCTTTCCATGTTATCTCAAAGGGGCTTCAATTGATCCAATTTAAAAAATTATGTTTTTATTTATTATTGAGACAGAGCTTGAGGAGGGGAGTGGTGGAGAGAGAGGGAGACACAGAATCTGACCAGGCTCCAGGCTCTGAGCTGTCAGCACAGAGCCTGATGCAGGGCTTGAACCCACGAACTGTGAGATCATGACCTGAACGAAGTCGGCCGCTTAACCAATTGAGCCACCCAGACACCCTGTGATTCATTTTTAAAATATAGTTGCATGAAATAAACATGGAGAACATAGTTATCATGAATGCTATCTTCAAATATGAGAACAAATTCCTGAATAACAAAGAATTAGATTATGACAAATGCCTTCAGTTCTGCCTGATTGATTATTACATCAGTTACTAGAGCTGCATACAAAGCATCCTCAAGCAAAATAGATTAACATAATGTCTTAATTATTGACTAGGATTGTAGGCTAAGGAGTTGTTCTGATTTCTGCTGGGTTCCTCATGAAACCATAGTCAAGTATGGCTCTGCATTGTGTTTCTGAGGCTCATCCATGATGTGTCTCCTTCCAACCATAGAATGTGTTTTTCTGTCTTGAACCAATTTATGTCATTTTACTCCTTTTATATAGTAGGCTCATCTTCTAGTCTACAAAAAAATAAATTTATCAAACATTCATTGTTTTAATTTAGTCCCAGGATCTTAAGTCTCCCATGTGTAGTTTTTCTTTTTCACTGTTAGTAGCAAGATCTTCCTCCCCATTAGGTGAGACTCAGCTCACTGGGCTCCAGATCTGACCATGAGTCAGGTAACAGTAGAATTTTTAACATCTAGTTAATTTATTGGAGAATTATTACACACAACAAACTACATATTTAAAGTACACAACTTTAGGAATTGAGTCATTGAAAACTCATGGGTACATACTGTATGGTTCCATTTATATAGAGCTCAAGAAGGTTCAAAATAAGCCTTTTTTTTAATAGTTTATTGTCAAATTGGTTTCCATATAACACCCAGTGCTTCTCCCCACAAGTGACCCCCTCAATGACCATCACCCCCTTCCTCCTCCCCCCTCCCCCTTCAGTCCATGATTCGTTTTCAGTATTCAGTAGTCTCCCTTCTCCCTTGATCTGTGTCCCTCACTCTCCTCCACTCTCTTTCCCACTTCCTCTCCCCATGGTCCCCTGCCAGGTCTCTCCTGTTAGACCTATGAATGCAAACATACGGTATCTATCCTTCTCTGCCTGACTTATTTCTCTTAGCATTACAACCTCGAGGTCCATCCACTTTGCTACAAATGGCCAGATTTCATTCTTCCTTATTCCCATGTAGTACTCCATTATATATATATACCACATCTTCTTGATCCACTCATCAGTTGATGGACATTTAGGCTCTTTCCATGATTTGGCTATTGTAGAAAGTGCCGCTATGAACATTGGGGTACATATGCTCCAGAACTGGACCCACAAGTATATGGCCAATTAACCTTTGACAAAGCAGGAAAGTGTGTCCAATGGAAAAAAGACAGCCTCTTCACCAGGTGGTGTTGGTAGAGCTGAACAGCATCATGTAGGAAAATAAAATTAGACCACTTTCTGACACCATTCACAAAAATAAACTCAAAATGGATAAAGGATCTGAATGTGAGACAGGAAGCCATAAAAACCCTTGAGGAAAAAGCAGGAAATAGGCCCCTAGACTTCAACTGCAGCAATTTCTTCCTCAACACATCCTCAAAATAAGTCTTAACTGCTTCTTTATGCAACTGGTAGGATGTAGTCCCTCTAGCTTTTGTATTCTTCTGAAGGCTATGTGGAAGATAAATGTAACTTCAAGGGATGTAGTGAGGAAAGATAAAATGTGTGGAAATACTTTGTTGGATCCAAAGAATGTTCAAGAGTAAAAGCTGTGTGCCTGTAAATCTGTGTGTATTTTTGTACATTTTTCTTTCAAACACCCTCATATGCATATATGTACATGCATGAAACTCATAATCCTCATTGGAAATTATTATAACCTATATGCTGTGTTGAAAGAATGCTTGAGAGGAACTGGGAGGGTAAGGAAAGGAAGAGAGTGAAGTTTTCATTAACATGGACTTCTAGGAATGTAGAAATTTAGACAAAAATATTATAGTAGAACAGGTGGCCTTAACTTTAATAATAAATGGCTTGACCTATGCTAATGCCCAGAGGCCTCAAGGACAGATCCATATTTACATTTATGCAAAGAGACATTCTTTGTACCAGCTAATAGGCTGAATATCCCCAAACTAACCTTATTTTGTTTCTTGTACTTAAGTAGGGTTTCAACACAAAATGCCCTTATCCAAGGAAGCTAAGTGAGTGAGTTGAGAGGCTTAAATTTCTTTTATTAACAAAAAACAATTGGGGCACCTGGATGGCTCAGTCGGTTAAGTGTCCAAATTCAGCTCGGGTACATGAGTTTGAGCCCCATGTCAGGCTCTCTACTGAGAGCTCAGAGCCTGGAGCCTCTTTCACATTCTGTGTCTCCCTCTATTTCTGCCCATCCCCCCACTTGCATTCTCTCTCTCTCTCTCTCTCTCTCTCTCTCTCTCTCTGTCTCTCAAAAGTCAATAAAAATCATTTAAAAAACTTGTTGGATAAATGTCTTTGTTATTGACTATTGCTGCTATATCCAGTTACCGTAATAAGGGTTTAAAAGAAAAATATTTCCACTCTTGCAGGTCTGGAGGTCACTGCCAAATAAAATGAACATTATTGGGCTAAAAGTAAGATGTCTCTGAAAGACATAAGAGAGCTTGAATTCCTGCCCAGTAATGTGGCTGGTCAACATTTTTACTCCACAAAAAAATGCATGTCCTCCAATCTCTGCTGGTTACCTGAATAGAATCCTCAATGGAGTCACTTTTTACTAGTCATCCAAAAAAAACTTGAATAACAGAATGATCATGAATGTTGCTGCATAGCAAGACATCATGAAAGCAAATGGCTTTGTAGAATGTCTTTAGTATCAAGTAGAATTGTATGGTGATGAGTTGTTCTAACCTCTATTGATCTCCTCAAAGATCTTCAATCAGGTTTGTGTCACCTGCAAAGGCTTGGCTCATCTTTCCAGGGCATTCTAAAATACTTGGGCCTTGCCTAGCTAGTTGTGGCTGATGCAGAGTGGCCTTGGCTTGGAAAACTGTGTTGTGTTGCACATGTCCTCACTTCCTCTGGTTTTATTCTCTTTTCAGAGCAGAGTTTCAAGAGAAAGTAGCAGAAATGCACCAGGCCTCTAAGGTCCACTGTCACTTCTATGAAATTCTTCTGGCTACAGTAAATAAAAAATCCTAATCCATCCAGAATCAAAGGTGGAAGAATAGTCTCCACCTCCTGATGGAAGGTACTGCACACATTGCCAAAGACATGGCTACAGAGAAAGACGGGGATTTGATGCCATCTCTGCAAATATTCTGCAATGGCTGTTAATTTCAATTCAAATGGTTTATTTCCAATTCCACATTCAGCAGGAATGATCTCAGAGAACACAATGAGAATGAATTAGGTGTCTAATGAGTAGTTATGGAAATTCTACTCCAAATGTAAATATTTCCTCTATCCTCCTTGCCTATAAATTACCATTCCCAGTCTAAGAAAAGATCAAATAAATAAAATATTTTCATTCCAGGTGGATCAGAGAGACCAGGAGCTAGCAACTGTTCTATCACTGATGCTATCTTCACAGCATCCTTCTGTAGATACTATTTTCCTATTGATAGGCCTCACCATTGACATACTCATAATGGTTTTCACCCTGGTATCTATTTCTATGGGGATAATTCACTAGGATGAGGTGACATGTGAAATGCAATGAAAGACAGAGACATAGGAATTTTTCTCTTCATTTTTCCAACACTATTGAAATTTAATTGACATAAAATTGTGAAGTTTAAGCATACAACTTGGTGATTTCATATACATATATGTTGTGAAATGATTACCACAATATGTTAGTGAATACATCCATTGCTACCATTTCTTTTTGTTGTAAGAACATTTACTATACACTCTGTTACAACATTCAAGTATACAACACAATAGAGTAATCATAATGATCATGCTGTACATTCAGTCCCCAGAACTTTTTTATCTTATAACTGAAGGTTTACAGGCTTTCACTTGTCTTAGCTGAAGCCAGGTCCCGGTGCGCTCATCCCAGGCATTCGGCTGTACCTGTCTTGTCCACCCAACCGGCAGGCGGAGAAACCCTTGCGGGTTCTTTTCCTGAGGGAGGGAGAGAAAACATGGCAGGAGAGGGGAGACGCAGAGAGTGAAGACAGCGCACGGTTTCTGATCAAGCCTCTGTCTTCTTCCTTTATTTTTCTTCCTCCTTATCCCAGAGAACACTGTCTCTTAAATAGTGATTTGGGGCGGGGAACTGACCCAGGTTGGTTGCCAGGTAACAGAGTCAAATGAATATGAAAAGAAGCGCCCAGACTTGCCTCTGCAATGCTGGGGAGGGGGAGCTAGCGCTGAATAATCCAAAATGCGGTTTTGATCTTTTGTGCACCTTGGCCAAATCTACGTCTGGCGCGGCAAGACAGTCGCCAAAATTATTTGGGCCAGGAAATGGCAACCTCCAGCCTCCAGATGCAAATCTTGTTTTTTGGTTGCTCCCTGGAGAGCGAATATCCTTGCCTGAGGCAGCCAGAAAACTTGGCTGCTCCTGACATTCACTTACATCTTCTCATTTCCCAAACCCCAGCCACTAGTAAATATCAACCTATTTTCTTTTTCTATGGTTCAGAATTTTATATTTCACATATAAATGAGATCATACAGTATTTGTCTTTCTCTGTCTATTTCACTTAGCATAATGCCCTTGAGGTCCATGCGTAGTTGAGCAAAGGAAAAAATGTCTTCCTTTTTATTTCTGAACTCCACTGATAGATATGCCATCATTAATGATTCATCTATTGATGGATGCTAGTCTGTGTCCAAATCTTGGCTATCCTGAATAATGCTGTAATGAATGTCAGAGTACATATTTCTGAGACTCTCACAAATTTGTAGGGTTTTAAACTCACACTTGTGAATGACTGATGGGTGAAAGAAGAAATGAAAAATTTAAAAATCTTGAATCAAATGAAAATGAAATCACAGCACCTCACAATTTATGGTATGTTACAAAAGCAGCTTCAATATAGAAGTGTAATGCAATAAATGCCTATATTAAGACAAATAAAAAAGACCTTAAGTAACTAGCCTAACCTTTGATTCAAAGACCTATAAAAAGAAGTGCCAACAAAGTCCAAATCAACAGAGGAAAAGAAATAAATATCAAAGAACACATGAATGATATATAAACCAGAAAGCCAACAGAAAAGATTAACAGAGAAAAGGGCCAATTCTTTAAAGTGAAGAAATATTGACAAGTCCTTAGACAGACAAAAAGAAAAAATGAAGAGATGGCTCAAATAAATAAAATCAGCAGCAAAATATTATACCTTACAACCAATATCATAGAAATGCAACGAATCATAGGAGACTACTATGAATGATCTCACTCCAACAATTTGGGCAACCTAGAAAAAAATGGATAAATCCCTAGAACACACAAGTTACCAAGACAAAATCACGAAGATATAGGAAGTATGAACAGACCAATAATGAGTAAGGGTATTAAATTAGTAACCAGAAATTCCCCAGCAAAGAAAATCCCATGAGCAGAGAGCTTCATAAGTGAGTTATAAGAACCATGTAAAGAAGAATTAATGACATTTCTTCTCAGACCTTTCCATAAACCAGAGAGGAGGACACGTTTTCAACCTCATTTTCCAAGTCCAGCTTTACCCTAGTATCAAAGCAAGAAAAGGCCAATACAAAAAAATAAAACTATGGATCAATATCCCTGGTGAACACAGACACAACATTTTTCAAAAATAGTAGCAAATTGAACCAAAGAGCACACTGAAGGGATTTTATACCATGATCAAGTGGGATTTATTCCTGGGATACAAGGATGGCTGAATACAAACAAATCAATAAATATGAGACATCACATTCATATGGTGAAATATAAGAACCATATGATCATCTCAATACAGGCAGGAAAATCATTTGACAAAATACAATATTTTTAAATGTTTTTTTAAAAAAACTTTTGACAAATTGGGTATAAAGGGAACACACCTCAACACAAAAAGTAAAATGGTATTGGAGTGCAGAAGTTTTTTATCTTCATGAAGTCCCTGTAGTTCATTTTTGCTCGTGATTCCCTTGCCTTTGGGGATGTGTCGAGTAGGAAATTGCTG
>NC_043711.1:10292823-10313053 GCF_006229205.1 Suricata suricatta | reverse complement strand
ACACTGTTGGTGGGAATGTAAACTGGTGTAGCCGCTCTGGAAAACAGTGTGGAGACTCCTCAAAAAAGTATTGATAGAACTCCCCTATGACGCAGCAATAGCACTGCTAGGGATTTACCCAAAGGATACAGAAGGGCTGATGCATAGGAGCACATGTACCCCAATGTTCATAACAGCACTGTCAACAATAGCCAAATCATAGAAAGATCCTAAATGTCCGTCACCTGATGAATGGATCAATAAGATGTGGTATATATATATATACACACAACGGAGTATTACATGGCAATGAGAAAGAATGAAATATGGCCGTTTGTAGCAAGGTAGATGGACCCCGAGGTTGTCATGCTAAGTGAAATAAGTCAGGCGGAGGACAGATACCATATGTTTGCACTCATAGGTCTAACAGGAGAACAGGAGAAACCTAATGGAGGGCCATGGGGAGGGGACGGGGGAAAGAGAGTTGGGGAGAGAGAGGAATGCAAAACCTGAGAAACTATTGAATGCTGAAAGCAAACCAAGGGTTGAAGGGGAGGGGGAGGGGGGGGAAAGAGGTGGTGGTAATGGAGGAAGGCACTTGTGGGGAAGAGCACTGGGTGTTAAATGGAAACCAATTTGACAATAGACTATTTTAAAAAAAAGTAAAAGGCCATTTATGACAAACCCACAGTAACATTGTACTCAATGGTGAAAGGATAGAAAGTTTCTCTTCTGAGATAAGCAGCAACACAAGGAGGTCCACTCTCATCCATCCTATTCAACATAATCCTGTGTGTCGTAGCTAGGTCAATCAGGCAAGACTAAGAAAATAAAAATTTTTAAATTTTTCTTGTTAATGTGGTTTTAAATAGGATTTCTCTCTTAATTTCTCTTTCTGATAGTCTGTTATTAGAAATACAACCAATTCTTTATATTGACTTTATATCTTCCTAAATTCATTTATTAGAACAGATTTTTAACATAATTAATTGAAATACAATGATATACAATAAATTAAATATATTTAAAACGCAGTCTTTCTGGGGACACCTGGGTGGCTCAGTCAGTTAAGTGACTGGCTCTTGATTTTGGCCCAAGTCATGATCTTACAGTCATGGGATTGAACTCTGTATCAGGCTCTGCACTGACAGCATGGGGCCTTCTTGGGATCCCCTCTTTCCCTCTCTCTCCATCTTGCCCTGCTTGTGCTATCTCTCTCTCTCAAAATAAATAATTTTAAATAAATAATAATAGTAAAATGCAAACTTTTCTGAATTAAAGGAATCATCCAAAACCTCAGAGTAAATGCTGCCTAAAAGCATTTCAATATAATTCAAGAAAGTGCACAAAAGCATTAAAGATTTGTGACATCATTGTAAAAACTCTAATCAACCAGAAACCTTGTTTCCTCATTTCTTTACTTTTCAGTTATTTGTCTTTTTATTGTTTTTTTAAATGTAATGTATTGTCAAGTTGGCTAACATACAGAGTATACAGTTTGTTCCTGGTTTTGGGCATAGAGTCCCATGATTCATCACTTATATACAACACCAGTGCTCATCCCAACAAGTGCCCTCCTCAATGCCCATCACTTATTTTCCCCTCTCCCCCACACCGACTCCACCAACCCTCAGTTTGTTCTCTGTATTTAAGAGTCTCTTATGGTTTGCCTCCCTCTCTGTTTGAAACTATTTTTTCTCCTTTCCTTTCCTTTCCCCGTGGTCTTCCATTAAGTTTTCTCATTTCTGATGGTGATATGAAGTGATGTGGGATAATAAGCCTAATTCATGTGATGTTGGTAAGAATAAATATAGTGTTTGGAAATATTTTGTGAGTCCAAGAAGTCTTTCATGGGTAGGGAGTATATAAACAGATATGTATATGTACATTTGTACATTACTTCATACAAATACACTTTTTAAATGCTTGTATGATGCAGACTCAATAATCCTGTCTTTAATGATGAAAGGAAAGTTGAAGAAAAAAAATAAAAACAGTGAATGTTTGAATTAGCAATAAATTTTTAAAATGTAGAAGTTTAGACACAAAGACTTAAAGTAGAATGGGCGAACTTAGTTTTAGTAATGAATTATTTTTATTCTTTTTTTAAAGTTTATTTCACCTGAAACATACAATTTATGAAAAATATACAGTGAAGTGTAACTAGCTGCCAAAAATTAAAAGAAAAGTTGCCTACCTTAATAAGAGAGTTTTTTTAAATAATAAATTATTGTTGAATTTTCCTCCATGGTTTTAGACATCTTTTTCAATAATTACATGGCTTATTTTCTTCTATCTGTAGTGAGTAAGATTAGTAGATATCTAAATATTAAACCATTTTAACTTCTGGTATTAAACCCTATTTGAGGCAAAGGGGTGGGGAGAATGAGCAGAAGAGAGGCAGGGAGAGAAGAAGAAAAGGAATCCAAATCAGGCTCTGATATGTCAGCATAGAGCCTGATGTGGGACTCAATCTGACAATTCTGAGATTATGACTTGTGCCTAAATCAAGAGCCAGTTGCTTAACTGACTGAGCCACTGAGGCACCCCAAATTACTTTTTTAATATTAATGCACAAAGGCTTCAAAGTCAGAATTTATATTTAAATCTAAAGTCCCACGGTACCTGGTTGGTTCAGTTGGCAGAGTATGAACTCTTTTTTCCTTTTTTACAAAAGATTTTGTTTTTACATAATAACCACACCCAACATGGGACTTAAACTCAAAACCCTAAAATCAAGAGAAGTGTGTCCCATGGACGGAACAAGCCAGGTGCTGTAAGCATGTGAGTCTTGATCAGGGTCATGGATTCAAGCCCAATGAATGAAAAAGATGATAGATAGATAGATAGATAGATAGATAGATAGATAGATAGATAGATGATAGATAGATAGATGATAGATAGAGTCACATTGATATTTTAACAATGGGGATTTCGTGTTTTCCATTCTATTTAAGCAATGTAGTAGAAGCTTTCAATTGGCTTTATTTTTTCTCTCCAATAAAAAATTTTAATGTTTAATCATTACTGAGAGACAGAGAGAGACAGAGCATGGACAGAGGGGAAGACAGAATCCAAATCAGGCTCCAGGCTCTGAGCTGTCAGTACAGAGCCTGAAACAGAGTTCAAACGCACAAATGGCAAGATCATGACCTGAGCTGAAGATTGATGCTCAACCGACTGAGCCACTCAGACCCTGCTTTTCCCTCCATTTAAGATTGGACTTCAACACAAAATGCTCTTACCCAAGAGAAGATAAATGAATTTATTGAAATACTAAAATTCACTTTCTACCAAAACAATTTTATTGGACAAATGTCTACATTACATTCCTTTTTCTGCTGTAGCAAAATAGCACACTAGACTCTCAAAAGAAACAAATTTATGCTCTTACTGTTTAGAAACTGGAAGCGTGAAATAAAATCAAGATGCCTGCAGGGCCTGGTTCCCTTATAGATGCTCCAGGAGAGACTGTTGTTTTCTTTCCTATTGTGGTTTCTAGTGACAACAAGCATTCCTTGCCTTGTTGCTCTTTCCCTGTCTTCAAGCCAGCAATGTGGCACCCTCACATCTCTCTCTGATTCAACAGTTCTGCCTTCCTCTCCCACATTCGGTTGACCATGGTGATTACATTAGTTCCACCTGCATAATCGTGGCCAATCTTACTTGAAAGTCAGCTGATTAGCAGCCTTACTCCACCTGCTACTTATTCTCTTCCCTTACTATAAAAAATAATACACTCAAAATTTCTGGGAATTGGAATGTGGACGACATCAGGATGCTTTCATTCTGGCTACTAGAAAGTCTTTTCCAAAAGTATCTTATTTGTGTCACTCAAGGGCCCTTACATAAAAGAAACAAACACAGAATTTGTCACAACCCCTAGAATGATTGGATATACTTGTCATTCCAAATTTCATGCAAATACAATATATTTTGTAAAGAAGACCTACAACCACCTGCAACTCCTTCTATCACAGGACCACAGCCTTGCTACTCAAAGAGTGATTCACGGACCAGGACCTGCAGCATCATTATCACTCAGGAGCTTGTTAGACATGTCAAATTCCTGGGCCTACCAGGACCCACAAAAATCATAATCAGTATTTAAACTAGGATCATAGGTGATTCGTAAGCACTTTGAATTTGGAGAAGTGCTGGTCTAGAACCCTCACATTCTCAATGTGGACTTAGAAGCAGGATGATTATGTGTGTTGGGACCTCACTGCAGGTGTTTAGCTGCAACCCTCAGATATTGCCAACTATGCCCAGGAGGAAAGACATATCTCTGTTTGGAAACTGTGGGCACAGAGTTTGAAAACGGTGGGCATCCTGACAGAATCCAGTCAACACCCATCCCCTTTCTGAGATGATAACTTTGAGAAGATCATTGAATTCTTCAAGCCCCATTTCTCCATGGAGAGTGGAGTTCACAATAGTATTTCCTCAAGAATGCACTTTTATAGAAATTACATCAGGCAATTCCCACAAGCTGCTAAACTTGGATTATACTACAGAAGAAGATCTAAATATGTCTCTTACAATTAACAATTTATAACGACATTTTAAGTAATAGTTCTGAACTTGGGATTTAAGTGTGAAATCCATAATTGTTAGGCAAAATTGTCAGGGAGCCCAGGAGTGTAGTGCCCAATGTTTTATATCAAAGGAACAAACCTCACATCTTTGTTGAAAAGGGGAACATTTACCTTCTAGCAATATTGGGGACTGTGTCCCCACCCCAAGACAATGCTTTGAAGAATCCAAGGGACCTCGTCAGGACCAATTTCTCAGACTTAAACAGGAGAAAATGTTCATTCAGAGTTGGGATATGGTTCTGGGAATCTAGGTCTCTGAAAGGCAGAAGAAATAATAGAAAAAGTAAGAAAAACTGGTTTCAGCTGCCTTATCACTCAGTCTCCTAGGAGCAGAAATTCAACATGAAAAATTTCCTTTCTGTCCACACTGGTGTCCCATAGGGAAATCAGGGCCTAAAGGGTGGAGAAACCAGAGGGAAATGTGCCTAATGAGCAGACCTAACAGGCTGTAAATACCTCCTCTGATGTGGTACCACAGTCTGTGGAACATCAGGCTGGACAAGACATGGTCGTTGTCATTTCCTTTGCAGTCCCAAGTCTGGATTGTCACTGAATTTGACCCATCTCTGCTCTCGCATCTGGGGACAGACCTTCATCCCCCATCTTCTACCAATGAGACAGGTATTTTGTACAGATTATTATTTCACACCAATGATCTTGTGAAAATACTCAAGGGGCCATACAACTTATTGGGTTCAGAATTTTTAAACAGGTAGCAAAAAGAAACGTTCTAATTTTGCTGTCAGAATTGTGAAGTGTTATAATAACTAAAAGTTCATCTGCTATGTACCAGAAATTTCTCAGAACTTTCTATATTATTCTATTTTTTATCCAGGTCTTGGGGAATTTTATTATTTTTCTATGTTGATTTTTGTCGACTTACTCATGTTTCAGTGAGTTCTCAAAACTTCATTCCATTTTGTTTAATCCAGTTCTACTGATACTGCTCTTTAACCTGGTTTCATTTCCTCTGTCATTCTTTGTATTTCATAATGTCTCATTTTCTCAAATTTGCTTCTATATAAGTGAATATGTATGCACATGCTTTTGTAAGGAAAAGATGAACAGAAGATTCTGCTCCTTTTGTAATCATGTCACAATGACAGACAAGGGTGCAGTAAAACAAATGTGAGTACAAAACAATGTATTTGGATAAATCACATGAAGATTATTCTGGGTAAGAGAATAGCTGTCATGGGGTGTGTAGGAGGATTTCACAGAGTCTGGGAGGGACTTTTATTGTTGAACAAGGAACAGAACCATGGCGAATTATGCTCACCAGACTTGTCAAGAAAGTGACTGAAACTCAAAGCATAAGAACAACAGATACTCACACAAAAAAATATGTCACATATGACAAGTGATAAAGAGGCTTACCTCATCCTCTATTGGGGCGTATAAAACCTGATTAATCAAGGTGGGTGTCACTTGTGGGGAGAAGCACTGGGTGTTATATGGAAACAAATTTGACAATAAACTTATAAAAAACTGATTAATCAAATAAATATGGAATAGACACAGGAAAATCAAGTCTGCTCTCTGCTATCTGATAATAAAAATGCCCAACTTATGAGCCATGTTGGTTTATTCTCTAGTGATGTTCAGTCTGTAAGGTGTTTCACATCATTGATATGTCACTACTTTTGTCCTTTAGAGAAATTTATTTTTGCTCTTTAATAATTTTTTGTGGGTATAAGTGAGATATAATTAGGATTGGGTGCCAACCAACATCTTATTCTCTCTCTCTCTCTCTCTCTCTCTCTCTCTCTCTCTCTCTCTCTCTCTCTCTCTCCCCTTTGAACATATTTTTTATTTTTATTTTCAAACAGGTCAGAATATGACCATTCCAAATGGAGCCCCAGCATTATTTTTCCTTAGAATATATGAATAGAACTTTCTGGTACTATTTCTACCTTCTTTCTGGGAAAGGTAATGTGATGTGTATGCATTCATATCCTAAATAGTGTGTTGGGGCAGACTGGGGGAGGTGAGAAGGACATACAAGTAACACACACAAGGAGGACATGGTGCACTGGGTGTGTGGGGGGCGGGGGTCCCCTATTTCAAGGTGACCCTATAAGATACAGGCCAAACTCAATCAATAGATGGTACTGAAGGATGCCAAGGATGCTATTGCAACCAGATTAATAAAGTGCAAAAGGTCCATATTGTGAACAAGGAATTCACTGTGTCTTAAATTTTAAGCAGCTGCAAGGCCAAATGGATCTACGAAGTTCACTACAAGTACCTCTTATCACTCTCCCTCTGGTCCACTCCTCTCTTTACACTGGCTTCCTTCTGAGCCTTGATTTTCTCAGAAAACTGTTTCCGCAGGGTCTTTGCATTGTCCTTCCCCCTGTCAGAAAGACTTCTTGTCTTAACTCTCTGTTCCTTGAGGTCTCTGTTCAAACATAAAATTCTTACCAATCCTGACTGAACACCCAACATAACAGCCCATCCACTCTTTCCATTAATTTGCTTTCATTTTCTTCATAGCATCAGTCCACACCTCAGGATTATTTAATTTTTAGATATATGTATATCTTATCATCGTCACTGAATATTATATACTTTTACTTATCAGCACCCTCTACTTTCTGACCTAGAAATACTGAAAACATGGCCAATGCTCTATATGTTCCTCAAATGCATGAAATCGTTGAATTGAATAATAATTGAATAATAATCCAAATGCATGTGCAATACCTGGCCTTTGAAGGAACATCTGAGGTTGGGATGAATATTTTTAATAAGAGAGGAAATGGGGATCCTCTCAAGGGCACACATCCATTCACAGAATACTGAAGTGACTTTCTTGACTGGAAAATGCAAATTGTGGCATATCAACAATGTGAACCATGTCTATTTATGTGAAAAAAAATCATGTTATTTTCCCCTTTCTTGGTAGTCATCTCCTCCACATGGAATCAGAAAATAATACAAAATTTTCAAAATTTCTTCTCATGGGATTTTCAGAGGAACCAGAACTGCAGCCCCTCATATTTGGGCTTTTCCTCTTCATGTACCTGGTCACTGTGTTTGGAAATGTGCTCATCATCCTGGTCGTCAGCTTTGACACCCACCTCCACACCCCTATGTACTTCTTCCTCACCAACTTGTCCCTTGTAGACATCTGCTTCACCTCTACTGTCATCCCAAAGATGCTGTGGAACATCCAGACTCAGAGCAAAGCCATAACCTATGCAGGCTGCATCACACAGATTTATTTTCTTGTACTCTTTGCCGTGCTAGACATCTTCCTCCTGAGCATGATGGCCTATGACCGCTTTGTGGCCATCTGTCACCCCCTGCACTACATGGTCATTATGAGACCCAGGCTCTGTGGACTACTAGTCCTGGTGTGCTGGATCCTGAGTGCCCTGCATTCCTTGTTAGAAAGCTTAATGATGTTGCAGTTGTCCTTCTCTACAGAGGTAGAAATCCCCCACTTTTTCTGTGAGCTCAATCAGATGATCCAACTTGCCTGTTCTGACACCTTTCACAATAACATGGTGATGTACTTTGCAGCTATGCTGCTGGGTGTTGGTCCCTTTTTGGGGATACTTTACTCTTACTCTAAGATAGTTTCCTCCATATGTGGAATCTCATCAGCTCAGGGCAAGTATAAAGCATTTTCCACCTGTGCTTCTCACCTCTCAGTTGTCTTCTTATTTTACTGTACGGTCCTGGGAGTGTATCTTAGCTCTGCTGCTACCCCGAGCTCCCACTCCAGTGCAAAAGCCTCGGTGATGTACACGGTGGTCACGCCCATGCTGAACCCCTTCATCTACAGCCTGAGGAACAAAGACGTTAAAAAGGCTCTGATGAGATTCTCTGGGATGGCAGCTATAAAAGGGCCAATTGTCCTGTGCTGAGAAGTGCCCATGATTGCAGGGCCCAAAGCCTGGCCTAAATGTAGAGATTCCTTGATCAGATTGTGGAGGTGGAACATGACTCTTCTGTTCCCTTGAATTTTAAGTTTTTTAATATCAACCTCTCTGCACTATTTAGGTAACTTGCTTTGTTAAGCTTTCTGATATCTCTAATATCCAAGAGATTTTCCCTTTGTCATTTCCAACTCTCCCAACGTGATTCCTCACCTTGGAAGTGAAATATTTGGAACATTTCACTCTTTCAAAGAAGTACATGGATCTGTTAAGAATAATTTCTTCTCAAATAAACTATATCATTGTTTTTTTTAATTTTGTTTGACAAAAAAACAGTCATAAGTTATTCTACTCCTGTGAAAAGCCTACTCTTGGCCATGACTGCTATTGATATAAGTGTATAAGAGAGAAAGATCTGAGACGTCTGTGTTTCACTCTTGTGAACATCATTCCTTTGTATATCACTGATGTAATGGCTGTTATAGCTGATCATGGACATTTTTATACACATTAAAATCCTGTTCTGTTACACAGCTTTGTCCACCATGCCTACCATAATCACTGGCAAAATAAATAATAATAAAATACACGTCTCCAATGGAATCTACACAGAAAGACAAATATGGAAAATGTAACTTGATATAATATGGACTTAGAGTCCAACTTGACTTTATGTATAATGAAGCAAATATTAAATCACACATTTGTTACTGTGGAAAATCTTTCTTTCTCAGGTGCTTTATCTGCTCATTGAATTACGGAAAATCAGGGCCCATATGTAAGGTGTATTCATTAAGACAAAAGGCTGGTGGCATGTTTGGGGCTGTATTAACTCACTTTATGGTTTCTGTTCAAAAATTTGCAGTGCCACCTACAGGTAATATTCCTTCCATTTTTCTAAATGAGATGTCTCCCACTATTTGAAATTTTTCCATAACCACTAAAGGGGCAGCAAATTCACAATATCAGTATCATCCATTATACATCCTTTTCCTAATCATGATAAGGCTCACCAGCAAGCATGGTTTCTACTTCAGGCATGTTATAATATCTGAATAACAAGCTTTGTGCAAATATTCATGTCCTTGCAACTTTTACATGTTATCTCAAAGTGGTTCAATTAATTCATTTTTTAAATATAGTGATGTGAAATAAACCTGGAAAACAGAGTAATCATGAATGTTACCTTCAACTATCAGAACAAATGCCTAGAATAAGAAGAATCAGATTATGACAAGTGCCTTCTTTTCTGCCTGATTGATTATTACACCAGTTACTAGTGCTGCATAGAAAGCATCCTCAAACAATGTAGCTTAACATAATGTCATTCTTATTGACTAGGATTGTAGGATAAGGAGTTGTTCTGATCTCTGCTGGGTTTCCCATTAAACCATAGTCAGGTGCTCCTCTACATTGTGTTTCTGAGACTCATTCATGATGTGTCTCCTTCCAACCATAGAATGTGCTCTTCTGTCTTGAACCAATTTATGTCATTTTACTCCTTTTATATAGTAGGCTCATCTTCTAGTCTACAAAAAAAGGGGGGGGTTATCAAACATTCATTGTTTTAATTTAATCCCAGGATCTTTTTTTAAAATAAGTGTTTATTGTCAAAGTGGTTTCCATATAACACCCAGTGCTTCTCCCCACAAGTGTCCCCTACCATGACCATCACTCCCTTCCCACATCTCCTTCCCCCTTCAGTCCATGGTTTGTTTTCAGTATTCAATAGTCTCTCATGATTTGTGTCCCTTACTCACATGTGAACTTTTGCTTTTTCACTGTTGGTAGCAAGATCTCCCTCCTCATTAGGTGTGACTCAGCTCCCTGTACTCCAGGTCTGACCATGAGTCAGGAAACAGTAGAATTTTAAAGTCTAATTAATTTATTGGAGAATTATTACACACAATAAACTACATATTTCAAGTATTCAACCTTAAGAATTGAAAGAATCATTGAAAACTCAGGGGTACATACTGTATGGTTCCATTTATATAGAGTTAAAGAAGGTGTAAAATAAGTTTTAACTGCTTCTTTATGCAACTGGTAGGATGTAATCCCTCTAGCTTTGGTTTTCTCTGAAGGCTATGTGAAAGATAAACATAACTTCTAGGGATGTAGTGAGGAAACATAAAATGTGTGGAAATACTTTGTTGGATCCAAAGAATGTTCAAGAGTAAGGGCTATGTGCATGTAGATCTATGTGTATTTTTGTACATTTTTCTTTCAAACACATTCATATTCACATATGTATATGCATGAAATTCATAATCCTCATTGGAAATTATTATAACCTATATGCTGCATTGAAAGAAAGCTTGAGAGAAACTGGGAGAGTAAGAAAAGGAAGAGAATGAAGGTTTTTATTAACATGGAATTCTAGGAATGTAGAAATTTAGACAAAAAAGCTACAGTAGAACAGGTGGCCTTAACATTAATAATAAATGCCTTTACATATCCTAATACTCAGAGGTCTCAAAGACAGATCCATATTTACATTTATGCAGGAGACATTCTCTGTACCAGCTAATAAGCCAAATATCCCCAAACTAACCTTATTTATTTCTTCTACTTAAGAAGGGTTTCAACACAAAACAGCCTTATCCAAGGAAGATAAGCGAGTGATTTAAGAGGCTCAAATTTCTTTTATTAAAAAAAATTGGGGCACCTGGGTAGTTCAGTCAGTAAACTACCACTCAGGTACATGAGTTTGAGCCCTGCTTTGGGTTCTCTGATGAGAGCTCAGAGCCTGGAGCCTCTTTCACATTCTGTCTCCCTCTATTTCTGTCCTGCCCCCACTTGCATTTTCTCTCTCTCTCAAAAAAATCATTAAAAATTTATTGGATAAATGTCTTTGTTATTGACTATTGCTGCTATATCCAGTTACCATACTAAGGGTTTAAAAGAAAAATATTTCTACTCTTCTAGGTCTGGAGGTCAATGCCAAAAGTGAATCTCATTGGGCTAAAAGTAAGATGTCTCTGCAAGACACAAGACAGCTTGAATTACTGCCCAGTTGGGTGGTTTCAGGTCACCAATTTTTTTCCACAAAAATGCATGTCCTTCCAACCTCTACTGGTTATCTGAATAAAATCCTCAGTGGAGTCACTATTAATAGTCATCCAAAATAAACTTGAATAACAAAATGATCATGAATGTTGCTGCATAGCAAGACATAATGAAAGCAAATCAATTTGTAGAATGTCTTTAGTATCAAGTGAATTGTATGGTGATGAGTTGTTCTAATCTCTGTTGATCTCCTCAAAGATCTTGAATCAGGTTTGTGTGACCTGTGAAGGCTTGGCTGATCTTTCCAGGGCATTCTAAAATACTTGGGTCTTGGCTAGATAGCTGTGACTGATCCAGTGTGGCCTTGGCTTGGAAAACTGTGCTGTGTTGCACATGTCTTCACTTCCTCTGGCAGCTCATCTGGTTTTATTCTCTTTTCAGAACAGAGTTTCAAGAGAAAGTAGCAGAAATGCACAAGGCCTCTAAGGTCCACTGTCACTTCTATGATATTTTGCTGGATACAGTAAATAAAAAATCCTAATCCATCCAGAATCAAAGGTGGAAGAATAGTCTCCACCTCCTGATGGAAGGTACTGCACACATTGCCAAAGACATGACTACAGAGAAACACGGGGATTTGGTGCCATCTCTGAAAATATTCTGCCACGGCTGTTAATTTCAATTCAAATGGTTTATTTCCAATTCCACATTCAGCAGTGGAATGATCTCAGAGAACACAGTGAGAATGAATTAGGTGTCTAATGAGTAGTTATGGAAATTCTATTCCAAAGGGTCAGGCTTCTCTCCAAATGTAAATATTTCCTCTATGCCCCTTGCCTATAAATTACCATTCTTAGTCTAAAAAGAGATCAAATAAGTGAAATATTTTCTTTCTAGATGCCTCAGAGAGACCAGGGGCTCATATCTAACTCATTGATTAGTGGAGCTAGCAATTGTTCTATCACTGATGCTATCTTCACAGCATCATTCTGTAGATACTATTTTCCTATTGATAGACCTCGCCATTGACATACTTATAATGGTTTTCACTCTGGTATCTATTTCTATGGGGATAATTCACTAGGATGAGGTGACACGTGAAATGCAATGAAAGACAGAGACATAGGAATATTTTTCTTCATTTTTCCAACACTATTGAAATGTAATTGACATACAAAATTGTGGAAGTTTAAGCATACAACTTGGTGATTTCATATACATATATGTGGTGAAATGATCACCACAATAGGTTAGTGAAAACATCCATCACTTCACATAGTTTGCATTTCTTTTTGTTGTAAGAACATTTACTATATACTCTGTTACAACATTTAAGTATACAACACAATAGAGTTAATTATAATGAACATGTTTTACATAGGCTTTCACTGACACCAACTTATTTCCCCAAACCCTAGCCACTAGTAAACATCAACCTATTCTCTGTTAAGATTTTTACATTTCACATGTGAGATCATACAGTATTTGTCTTTCTCTACTTCATTTACCATAATGCCCTAGAGGTCCATCCACAGTTGAGCAAAGGAAAAAATGCCTTCCTTTTTATTGCTGAACTCCGCTGATAGATATGCCATCATTATTCATTTATCTATTGATGGATGCTGGGCTGTTTCCAAATCTTGTCTATCCTAAATAATGCTGTAGTGAATATAAGAGTACAGATATCTGAGATTCTCACAAATTTGTGGGATTTAAAACACACACTTGTGAATGATTAATGTGTGAAAGAAGAAATGGGAAACAAATCTTAAAAATCTTGAATCAAATGAAAATGGAATCACAGTACATCACAATTTATGGTATGTTACAAAAGCAGCTTCAATAGAGAAGTTTATATCAATAAATGCCTACATTGAGACAAATAAAAAGACTTTAAGTAAATAACCTAATCTTTGATTCAAATGTCTATAGGAAGAAGTGCCAACTAAGTCCAAATCAGCAGAAAAAAAAGAAATAATTATCAGAGAATGCGTAAATGATATATAGACCAGAAAGCCAATAGAAAAGATTAACAAAGTGAAGGGCCAATTTTTTAAAGTGAAGCAATAAAATTGACAAGTCCTTAGATAGGCAAAGAGAAAAAAGGATGAGAAGGCTCAAATAAATAAAATCATCAGCAAAATATTATACCTTACAATCAATATCATAGAAAGGCACAGAATCATAGGAAACTACTATGAATGATCTCACTCCAACAATTTGGGCAATTTAGAAAAAAATTGATAAATCCCTAGAAACATACAACTTACCAAGACAAAATCAGGAAATATATGAAATATGAACAGACCAATAATGAGGAAGGGTATTAAATCAGTAATCAGAAATCTCCCAGCAAATAAAATCCCATGTGCAGAGAGCTTCATAGGTGAGTTCTACTAATCATGTAAAGAAGAATTAATGACAATTCTTCTCAGACACTTCCATAAACTAGAGGGGAGGACACATTTTCAAACTCATTTTCCAAGGCCAGCTTTACCCTAGTCCCAAAGCCAGGAAAGGCCAGTACGCAAAAAAAAAAAAAAAAAAAAAAAAAAAAAAAAAAAAAAAAAAAAAAAAAAAAAAAAAAAAAAAAAAAAAAAAAAAAAAACTATGGACCAATATCCCTGGTGAACACAGACACAAAAATTTTCAAAAATACTAGCAAACTGAATCAAAGAGCACATGAAGGGATTTTACACCATGATCAAGTGGGATTTATCCCTGGGATACAAGGATGGCTGAGCACAAACAAATCAATAAATATGAGACACCCCATGCATATGGTGAAATATAAGAACCATATGATCATCTCAATACATGCAGGAAAAGCATTTGACAAAATACAATATCCTTTAAAGGTTTCTTTAAAATTTTTTTCACAAACTGGGTATAAAAGGAACACACTTCAACATAAAAAGTAAAAAGCTATATATGACAGACCCACAATAACATTGTACTCAATGGTGAAAGGTTAGAAAATTTCTCTTCTCTGCAGCAATACAAGGGGGTCTTCTCTCATCAATCTTATTCAACATAATCCTGCATGTCCCTGCTAGATCAATCAAGCGAGATTAAGAAAATAAAAAGCATCCGGACGTCTTCTTTGGAAAAGTGTCTATTCATGTCTTTTGCCCATTTCCTCACTGCATTACAAATAAGAAAGAAACAAGTAAAACTGTCTTTATTTAAAGATGGTATGAACTGAATATAGAAAGTTCTGTAGACTCAGGGCACCCGGATGGCTCAGTTGGCTAAGAGTCTGACTTTGGCTTATATCATGATCTCATGGTTCATGAGTTTAAACCCTACATCAGGCTCTATGCTGACAGCTCAGACCCTGGAGACTGCTTTGGATTCTGAGTCTCCCTCTTCCTCTGCCCCTCCCCCACTCATGATCTGTCTCTCAAAAATAAATAGTGAAAAATATTTTTAAGAAAATCCTGTAGACTCAGTCCTTAAGAGCACTCTCACAGTGATGAGAAATGAGTAATGTGTAGAATTGTTGAATCATGATGTTGTACTGCACTATATTGTTCTGTATGTTGATTTTATGTCCTGCACCAATGAACCTTATTGAATACAAAATTATGGGGCGCCTGGGTGGCTGTTGGTTAAGCATTTGACTTCAGCTCAGGTCATGATCTCACAGTCTGTGGGTTCGAGCCCCGCATCAGGCTCTGTGCTGACACCTCAAAGCCTGAAGCCTGTTTCTGATTCTGTGTCTCTCTCTCTCTCTGCCCCTCCCCCATTCATGCTCGCTCTCTCTCTCTCTCTCTCTCTCAAAAATAAACTATAAAAATTTAAAAAAAAGAAAATTACACTTATGGTAGACCTTTTGCAGAGATGGCACCAATTTACCACTTATCTCTGTATCCATGTATTTTGGTGTTTTTTTTAATGTTTTTTTATTTATTTTTGAGAAACAGAGACAGCATGAGCAGGGAAAGGTCAGAGAGAGAGAGAGAGGGAGACACAGCATCCTAAGCAGGCTCCAGGCTCTGAGCTAGCTGTCAGCCCAGAGCCCAAAGTGGGGTTCGAACCCACGAATCGTGAGGTCACGACCTGAGTCAAAGCCAGAAGTCAGACGCTTAATCAACTGAGCCACCCAGGTGCCCCTGTTTCCATGTACTTTGAAATGTGACTGTGAAGCTCCCCGCATTGAGAGGTGGAGTCTATTTACACACCTTTGAATCTGGACTGAATTTAGCATTTTGCTTGCCTTGGCTAAGATTGTATGGTGAAAATGACAGTGTGCCTGAAGGATCTTTGGTGTTTTTCAGCTACACTCTTAGAACCCTGACTCTGCCATGGAAATAAGTCCATGCTAGCCTTCTGTAGGAAGAGAAATCATGTGAAGCAGAGTCCTATTGCTCTAATGAAGGCCAACCTAGGTCAACCTGTCACCAGCAAGTCCCCAAATGTGAGAACACAGCCAAAATTAACAGAGCTCTTCCAGCTGACCCACAGCTGATTACCGCTTCATGAGGAAACCAACAAAGACCAGAAGACTTCCCTAACACAGATTCCCAAGTGATGATGGAGCAAGAATGTATTATGATGACCAAAATAAGTCAATCAGAAAAAGAGTAAGATCATATGACTTCACTCATATGTGGAATTTAAGAGGAAAAAAAAAACAGATGAACATAAGGGAGGGAGAAGTGAGGGAAACAAACCAGAAGAGACTCTTGATGATAGAGAACAAACTATGGGTTGACAGAGGGAGGGGGGAGAGATGGGCTAAATGGGTGATGTTACTAAGGAGAGCATTTGTTGTGATGAGCACTGGGTATGTAAGTAATGAATCACTGGATTTTACTTCTGAACCAATGGTGCATTACATGTTAACTGACTAAAACATAAATTTAAAAAAATTTTAATGCATTATCTTAAATCATTTACTTTTGGCATGGCTTGTCATGCAGCAGTAGCTTACTGATACAATAATCAATGTAAATAGAACTGAGAATATTAAGAATAATCTATTGTTTCTTGTTTTGGTATTTGTTATGATATTGGAGGGGATCATTCATAATAACCTGGTTATTCACATTTATTTTAGATAACTGTACTCAAAAGTTACTACCACTGAGTTTCTTTTCTAGATAACAGTAGAGATTGTAAAGACGTGTATGTTTTTCCACAGATAACTTGTGGGACTCTCAGCCACAAGTCTCTATTCTCAGAGCATCACTGCGCATGAAATAAAGCTCTTGTCTGAGTCATCCTTTGATCATGAGGATGGAAGAGATTTTAGAGCATAAAAAAGATAAAGAAACTAATGACAGAGTAAATACACTTATTGCTCACTCACACTATAATTTTTAGGACATCATTTTTAAAGGGAGAGATATTAAGTTTAGGGTAATGGAAATAATAGTATTTGTAGGCAGCACTGGGAATTTTCAAACAGAAACAGCAAAATCATCCAATTAAATAGTACAAAGTCTGCCACTAAATTCTTTACTCCAATTAATAATACCCTTTAAACATGGAGACCAAATATCCCTCACTTCAATGGGTAGATGTACATCACCAAAAACATATTTTCTGCAATAATATATGGATGACTCAAAATCTTACTTCATCGATTTTCAGGTCTTCTTTAATACTAAATCCATATTACATCAGTCACTTGGTTTATTCAAATTTGTTTTTTCTGTAGATTACACTTGGAGCATGTTTTACATAAGCAATTTTTGCCTTTTGCCTTACTATTCTGTTCCAGGGCTACTGTGGATGCTGAGTTGATAAGAAAACAGGATCCTAATGAGAATCCTAGAACCCCATGACTGATTACAAAACAAACTAGTATGTTAAAGTCTACATTATCAGGAAGAGCATTTAAGGTAGAATGTAGAAAGGAATGGCAGATATAGAGTGGGAAAAAAAAACCCTGTGATCTCACAATTTTCTCTCAATAAAATTATAAATGGCCTCAGTCACCAAATGTAGTTGATTCAATAAAACTAGGACAGTTCATTTCTATATGAGGCAAATGGGATACTCGCAATTGTTTCTGATTCAAGGTAGGGACTAACTTTAGAAATTGAATGCTGAGAATGAACTGAGGGTTGAGGGGGAAGGGAGAGGGGGGAAAAGAGGTGGTGGTGATGGTGGAGGGCACTTAAGGGGAAGAGCACTGGGTGTTGTATGGAAAACAATTTGACAATAAAATATTATGGAGAGAAAAAAAAAGGAAAGACTGTTGGGTATCAGAAGGAGCAGAAAGTTAAACACAGGGATTAATTTAAATTCAATAAAGCAGTTGAACTTTAGAAAAACTGAAACTCTAGGATATAAATAGAGGGATTAAGATCTCTCTAATAATCTGATTAAAGAATCACAAATTCAGGCTATTAAGCATTTAGCCTGCAATGACTAGTACTTCTTAAGAAATGGCCTTTTCATGGCTTCCCTCAGAAAAATATGCTTAGAGCCTCTTTTATGTCTTTGTTCCTCAGGCTGTAGATGAAGGGGTTCAGCATGGGCGTGACTACCGTGTACATCACTGAGGCTGTTGCACTTGAGTATAAGCTCTGGATAGCAGCAGAATTAAGGTACAATCCTAGACTGGTACAGTAGAATAAGGAGACGACTGAGAGGTGAGATGCACAGGTGGAAAATGCTTTATACTTGCCCCGAACTGATGACATCCCACATATGGAGAAAACTAATGTAGAGTAAGAGTAAAGGACCCCAGCCAAGGGAACACCGCCCAACAGCACAGTTGTAAAACATGTTACCATGTCGTTAAAAAAGGTGTCAGAACAGGTAAGTTGGATCATCTGATTGAGTTCACAGAAAAAAATGGGGGATTTCCATGCCTGTACAGAAGGACAGCTGCAACACCATTAAGGTTTGTAACAAGGAATTCAGAACACCGATGATCTAGGACACCAGAAACAGCAGTCCACAGAACTGGGGGTTCATGGTGACTGTGTAGCACAGTGAGTGACAGATGGCCACAAAGCGGTCATATGCCATCATTCAGGAGGAAGTTGTCCAAAACTACAAAGAGTATGAAAACGTATATCTGCATGATGCAGCTTTCGTAAGTTATGACATTTCTCTGTGTTTGTATATTCGCCAGCATCTTGGGGACAGTGGTGGAGGTGACACAGACGTTTACAAAGGATAGATTGGCAAGGAAGAAGTACATGGGGGTGTGGAGGTGGGAGTCAGAGTTTTACAGCCAGGATAATGAACAGGTTTCCAAGTATGGTGACCAAGTACATGGACAGGAACAGCCCACAGATGAAGGGCTGCAATTCTGTTTCCTTTGAAAATCCCAGAAGAAGAAATTCTGAACATCGTGTGTCATTGTCTAGTTCCATGTAGTTGATTGATATGACTACCAAAATAAGAGAAGAGCATGACACAATCATGCATTACTAACCTTGCTGATACATTATTGATTATATTCTGCACTCAAGAAGTTAATTTTTTATATTTGTGTCTGGAACGTGATAAAAACACTAAAACCTAGGAATAAAAGGAAACTATCTCAACATAAAGCCATTTATGAAAAACCCACAGCAAACATGATACTCAATGGTGATAGAGTATACATTTTCCTATATGATCAGGGTCAGGAATAAGGAAAGGATGCTCATTTTCACAATTTCTACTCAACATAACCCTGGAAATTCTAGCCAGAGCAGTTAAAGAAAGAGAAAAGAAGAAAAGATATCCAAACTGGAAGAAAAAAAATTTTATGGATGTAGATGATGTGATCTTATATGTAGAAAATCCTAAAGATGCCACAAAATGACTAATATCACTAACAAATCAATTCATACAGGTAGCTAAATACAAAGCCAACCCTCAAAATGTCAACTGCAGTTTTACATACAAAGAGTGAACAATCTGAAAATGAAATAAAATAATTCCATTTATGTGACATCCAAAGGATTAAGACTATCACCTCATACTAGGCAGAATGACTAATATAAAAAGACAAGAAATAAGTGCTGGTGAGGATATGGAGAAGAGGGAATACTCATTCTCTGTTGATGGGAATGCAAACTGGTGCAGCCACTGTGGAAAATTGTAGGAAGGCTCCTGAAAAAATTAAAAATAGAAATACCACATGATCAAGTAATTCCATTACTGGGTATTTACCTGAAGAAAACAAAAACACTAATTCAAAAATATATGCGAACCCCATGTTTATTGCATTGTTTGCAATAGCCAATATATGGAAGTATATCAAGTGTTCATTGATAGATTAATGGATAAAGTTAATTGGTATATATAGATAGATAGATAGATAGATAGATAGATAGATAGATATACATATATGTCTATCTGACTTATTTCACTTAGTATAGCACCTTGCAGATCCATCCATATTATTGGAAATGGCAAGATCTCATTTTTTATGACTGATTTTCAATGTTGTGTATATTCCATTTTTATATATTCCACTATATATATAAAATTGAATATTAGTCATAAAAAATGGGATCTTCCCATTTGCTATAACATGGATGGATCTACAAGTTGTTATACTAAGTGAAATAAGTCAGATAAAGACAATTACTCTATGATCTCACTTATATGTATAATCCAAAACACAGAGCAAATGAACAGACATTTAAATACAGATGACATTGGCTAAACGGGGTCTTTTGTGGTTCCATATGAATTTGAGGATAGTTTGTTCTAGTTTGGAGAAGAATATTGGTGCAATTTTGATGGGGATGGCATTGAATGTGTAGATTGCTTTGGGTAGTAATGACATTTTCACAATGT
>NC_043711.1:10284155-10292723 GCF_006229205.1 Suricata suricatta | reverse complement strand
CCAGGGGGAGCGGAGGAGGGAGAGAGAGTTGGGGAGAGAGAGGGATGCAGAACTTGAGAGACTATTGAATGCTGAGAATGAACTGAGGGTTGGGGGGGAGGGGGGAGGGGGGAAGACAGGTGGTGGTGATGGTGGAGGGCACTTGAGGGGAAGAGCACTGGGTGTTGTATGGAAAACAATTTGACAATAAAATATTATGAAAAAAACTAAACTAAAATAAAATAAAATAATTAAAAATAAATAAATAAATAGCGATTGAGAAAAAAACTAATTTTATAGAGGAGTATAAAATAGTATTAATGTAATGACATCGACGTGGATCACTAATTCAAGAATAAAGTGCTAAAGACTTGAAAATAGGGGTTCCTGAGGGAAATAAAGGCAAAAATGAACTATTGGGACTTTATCAAGATAAAAACCTTCTGCATAGTGAAGGAAACAACCAACAAAACCAAAAGGCAACTGAAAGAATGGAAGAAGATATTTGCAAATAACATATTGGATAAAGAAATAGTCCAAAATCTATAAAGAATTTATCAAACTCAACTACCAAAAAATAAGTAATCCAGTTAAGAAATAGGCAGAAGACATGAATAGACACTTCTCCAAAGAAGACATCTAGATGGCTAACAGACACATGGAAAAAATATTCAATATCGCTCTTCATCTGGGAAATTCAAATCAAAATTACAATGAAATATGACCTCACACCTATCAGAATGGGTAAATTAACCACTCAGATAACAACAGATGATGGTGGTGAAGATGCAGAGAAAGGGGAATCCTCCCACACTGATGGTGGGAATGCAAACTAGTGCAGCTACTCTGGAAAATAGTGTGGGAATATCTTCAGTATGTTAAAGATAAAACTACCCTACGATCCAGCAATTGAACTACTAGGTTTTTACCAAAAGGATACAAAAATACAGATTTGAAGGGGCACATGCATACCAATACTTATAGCAGCATTATCAACAATAGCCAAATTATGGAAAGATCCCAAATATCCTTCAACCAAAGAATGGCTAAAGAACATGTGGTATATATGATGGAATATTGCCATTTGCAATTATGTGGATGGAATTAGAATGGATTACACTAAGTGAAATAAGTCAGAGAAAGACAAATATATAATTTCACTCATATGTGGAATTTAAGGAACAAAACAGATGAACATAAGGGAAGGGAAGGAAAAATAAAATAAGAAACACAGAGAAGGAGGCAAACCATAAGAGACTCTAAACTATAGAGAACAAACTGAAAATTGCTGGAGGGGGAGTAGGTGGAGGAATGGGCTAAATGGGTGATGGGCATTAAGGAGGGCACTTGTTGGGATGAGCACTGGGTGTTGTATGTAGGATGATGAATCATAAAATTCGGCTCCTGAAACCAACACTACACTATATGTTAACTAACTTGAATCTAAATAAAATCTTGGTGGGAAAAAAAAGGACATATAGGTGCCTCAGTTGGTAGAGCATGTGGCTCTTGATCTTGGAATTGTGAGTTTGAGCCCCACATTGTGTGTAGAGATTACTCTGAAAGAACACAAAAACTTAGAAATAAAAGATAACAACCAAAAGTCTTTTAAAAAGTGGGTTGGGGGCACCTGGGTGGCTCAGTTGATAAAGCGTCTGACTTTGGCTCAGGTCATGATCACACAGCTTGTGAGTTCGGGCCCTATGTTTGGCTCCGTGCTGACAGCTCAGAGCCTGGAGCCTGCTTCAGATTCTGTGTCCCTCTCTCACTCTGTCCCTCCCCAGCTCATGCTCTGTCTCTCTCTCAAGAATAAAAAAGAAAGTGGGTAGGAAGCATTATTTAAAGTTATAATTTCATCTTATATAAAGATATATTAACTTATATTTGTTTAGGAAGAAAAGGTGAACGTTAGTCAAATGACAAAGAATGCCCTTTCAAATGATGGCTGAAGGTGATGTGACTTTGAGAAATAGATCTAATCACAAAAGGCTAAAAGGTACAATAAGGAATAACAGGAATGTGAAGACAGGTTAGAAATGTGCATAAAAGATGACTTATTCATTTAAACAATGTAGAAAAAAACTTTTATACTTAAAAAAACAAGAAGGGGGAGGAAAATATGACCAAATGATAGGTTTGAGCACACAAAATGTATTAACTATCCTCCTACCCTCTAATCCATCTATATATAAATAAGAGAACTGAATAGCAAACAGTAAAGTTGCTGGAAAAACTCCAGTTCTTATGTTTGAAAACAATGCAATCAGAAGCAGGAATAGAAACACTCTAAATCTACTGAACAAAAACACAGAACTGGGACAGACAATTTGCAACAGAGAAAGTCGATGTCTGAGAAATGCACAAATATACTCATCTTGTCCAGTAAAGAAATAATTGCAATGCAACGCTTTGTAGTATATCCCTTTTCACCTATTAATTTTTTTAATTGATTGGAATACCCAGCCAGAAAAAGGACACTGAAATGTATGTCTCATGATCCATTGGTCTGAATCTTTCTCACAATATGGAAACATAATCAAATTTTCCCTCACTTAAAAATTATTAAAAAGAGGCACCTGGATGGCTCCATCAGTAAGCATCTGACTTTAGCTCAGATCGTGATCTCACAATTCATGAGTCTGAGCCCCGCGTCAGTCTCTGTGCTGATAGCTTGGAGCCTGAAGCCTGCTTCAGATTCTCTGTCTCCCCATCTCTGCACCCCTCTCCTCATGCTCTGTTTCTCTCTGTCTCTCAATAATAAATAAACATTAAATATTTTTAAATAATAAAGGAAAATCTCACTTGACTGCATATCCCTCAGAGACAATACCATACTTCTCTATTTCTCTTAATTGCTAATATTCTTGGACTTGTGTTCTACTTTCACTGAGACTATATTGTGCCACCCATTACGACTCTTCCATTACCTCTTCCATTCCATTACACTCTTCCATTCCATTACACTCTTCCATTACTAGTTAATTCTCAACAATCTCCCCTGCATTGCTGATTTCAATGTTTACTTTCCTTTCTAGGATCATAAATCAATATATTAATTAGTAAATCAAGCAAGCCAACAATCACAATGCTCTTCTGGTGCTGGGTTGCGTTGGCTCTCATGTGGCTTCATGTAAATGTTCTCACCCTTCTATTCTTTTTGGCCCTGTCCTGTGTTTTCAGACTCACCTGTAGGGGTTCTCTGGGATCAACATCTCTGTGTGGAAGTCCGAATTCCTCCCTGAATAGTTAATGATGGAGACTGAAGCTCTGCTCTCAAACAATACAGAAGGAGTCTGCTAGCCAGACTTAGGACTCCAAAAGAAATGTGTGTCCCATTCAGCCCAAGGTTGTACATGCTGAGGGACAACAATGGAAGAGATATTTACAGCTCCTTATCTATTCCTTAGGCATATTTCCCTCCTGTTGCTCCCACCCCTGAGCACATCATCCCCTCTGTGACATTGCTCTGCACAGATAGGAATTTTCCTGTAGCTTCCCTGTTGCCAAGACACCAGCTTACAAGTCAGGTGAATCTGGTCATTACACTTCCCTGAACTCACCTGTCTCCCAAGGATCTAACCTCCTAGCACTGTATCCCAACCCTGAGTTAGAGTCTTCTCCAAATACAGGAGTGAAGAATTTTTCTACTAGGTTCGTTGGGTCTCCCAAATATTGACTTGTGGTGGGACACAGCACTGATACCTCCAGAGAATTGCTATAAACCCCTCCAACAAGGTGAAGAACTGTGTTCCTTTGACATAAAACCACAAGCACTACAGTTCTTGGCTTTCATGACACTTCTGCCAAAACAGTTAAGTGTTCAATGCTTTGATATAAATTAAGAGCTGCCATTGAGTCTTACTTTATAATCTATCTTGGTAACTAAAAGGCATATATTTAGGTATAGAGTTTCAGCTTCATAAGAAGAAAAGAGGTCAGGAGATGGAGTGTGGAGATGGCTGCCCACCAATATGACTGTATTTAATACCACTGAGCTGTGCACTTAAAAATGGTTAAGATGGGGGAAAAAAAGGTGATGGGGATTGAGGAGGGTGCTTGTCATGATGAGCACTGGGTGATGTATGGAATTGTTGAATCACTGTATTGTACACCTGAATCTATTATAACACTGTACATTATTCTGGAATTAAAATTTTAAATAAAATAAAATAATAAAAATTTATAGAGTGAATAAAAAGTGGTTAAAGTGGAAAATCCTATGTTACATGTATTTTAGCACAATAAAAAATCTTTAACTAAAAAAGTGTATACTTGGAATCCTCAGGCACAATGGCTTGAGATTAACAACACCTTCTACGAGTTGTTGTTAGCTTTTTATAAAAGTCCATTCACTGAGGTCAGTACTCTTATGAGTCTCATTCCATATTTGCAGAATGGGGCTCAGAAAGGTTGAGTGATCTGCCCAACGTTGTGACCTGAGTAAGGGATGGGCTTTGATTGGAACTCCTTCAACATGTTTAGAGGCATCTTGCTCTAGCCTAGTCATTCTCATCCAGGGAAGATTTTGCCTCTTGGGGACACTTGGAAGGATCCAGTGAAATGTCTGATTGTCAGAATTGGGCAGGTGCAATTGCCGCCCCCCTCCAGTCAGTTCAGGCCAGGAATGCTGCACAACATCTACTTTTCCTGGGACAACCTTCATCACAAAGAATTATCTGCCACCAATGTCAACAGTGAAAAGGTTGAGAAACACTATACTAGACAAGCACTTCTCCAAATTCAATACACACAGAAATTATTTGCTTACCTTCCCCAAATGCAGATTCTGATTGGGCAGGGCTCATGTTGGCCCAGCAATTCTGTATTTGTATCTAGCTCCCAGGTGTTGATGCTGCAGGTACTGATCCATAGTCATTCTTTAAGCATCAAGGCTGTGGTTCATACAACTCAGTAACAACAACAAAAAAATCTGATTTAAAATTGCACAGAGGAACTAAATAAACAGTCCATAGCTCCATATTCAAGGAGCATGATGCAGGGCTCAATCCAGGACCACATGAAAATGATCTGAGCCAAAATCAAGAGTCAGACATTCATCAGACTAAGCCACCCAGACACCCTTCAAGGAGAGTTTTTATATGCAGTTGTCTGAACTAAACCAAACCCCCCCCAAAACCAGAGTTATTATGAATGTATTCTTCAAATAAAAAAATAAATGCCAAGAACAATCAGCAGCAGATTGTGATAATTGTCCTTACTTCTGTTCACTTGAATTAGTTAGCTATTGCTGCATAACAAGCCATCCTAAAAGAAAATGATTTAATCTAATGCCTTTATTACCAAATGATATTATATGTTGTGAAGTTGTTATGAGCTGTGCTTGTCTCCTCATGGATCTATAGTCAGCTGTGAGTCTCTACATTGTGTTTCTAAGGCTCATCCATGATGTCATTTGTGACTATGGTGCTCTTTTCTCTTGAACTCATATATAATCAGCTAACTCATTTCTGTATGTATTTTTATCTTCTACAGTGGAGTTCATGAGGAAGAAATAATGAACACTGGATTCACTTGGTTATAACCTGGTCTATTGGGAACACAGAATCTCTAGGAAAACATTCCTTTGTGTCCATACCAGTGTGCCCTGGAGAAATCATGTACTCTAGGTTGGAGGAGCAGGAGGAAAGCTTGCCTCATGAACAGACAGAGGAAACTATAAATATCTTTTGTGTGCAATCTCTTTGCCTGTACCACCTTGGGACCTGGCTATTGCTTCTAGAGTCTGAAGCTTGGCTAGAAGACTCATGCTATCCTCCTTCCTGCTGTCTTGTGTAGTGGCAGAGATTAGTTACCATCAATAACCATCAAGAAGGAATTCGGATTGCCACAGAGAGACCTCTCCCTCAGAGTTCCAGCCAGGTGAGTCCAGGAGTCTGGTAGGTCTAGCAGGAAAGGGTCAGAGAGAATCAAAGGCAGGTGCATGTACCTGAGGTCACCACACAGCCACCAGCCTAGCTCAGAACCCTGAGACCTCTATGGTCATTTGACTATGTGAACCATTAGATCTTCTATGTCCCTTCAATTTTATTTCACTCTCTTGCTTCTCTCTCTCTTTCTGTCTCTCAGATCCCTTCCTCCCTCCCTCTCTTTCTGATTTTGAGCAAATTGTTTGTATTTCTTTGAACACAGGACTGAATATGAGCATGCCAGTCTGACTTGTCAATTTTACTTGTCCATGAAAGGCTTGATCAATGGAATTCAGGTACAATTCTACATTGTTTGGGGGATGATAATGGATCTGGCCAGCTTGAGTTATTACGACTCCAACTTTAATCATTGGGGCTGAGGGTGAGAAGTCATGGTAAGAACACAGCTCAGAGAGCAATGATTTGGGGTGTGGTGTGTAGGTGTGCCTTGTGGAGTGAGATCCATCTTCAGAAGAGGGTTACATGGTCTAATATATTCGAAGGCAATTCTTATAATACAGAACCAGAACTCAACCAACACACGGTATTTAAGAAGAGCTCTACGTCAATTTACAGGATATTTTTGCAAGTAGATTCTAAAATACAAGTACTGTATACTGTGGGTGAGTGACTTCTTTCTCTTGAAGGTTAACCAGTGAAGATAACTATTTCCTTGAAATTGCCTCATACCACATCTTATTGCTCTCCTGTTTGTTCCCCTTCCTACATGTCTACCTGTTTTGGATTGAATAGCTCAGAATAGTATCATCCTCAGGGCCTTTGCAGAGGCCATTCCCTCTGCCAGCACACACTTGCCCAGACATTCTTATGGCTCCTGCCTTCCTTTCCCCGAGATCTCTGTTCAAATGTCACCTGTTTTCTGATCTTGACCTAACACAAATTACAAAATAACACTCATATACATGCTCTCCTTTATACCTACTCTTATTCTCTTCATAGCGCTTAACACCCTCTGATGTCTTATTAATATTTTTATTTTTTTCTATTCATTCTCCATCACTGGACTACAATGGCTTTTGGTTTTCAGTATCCTGTGCTCATTGCCTAGACAATGCCCAGAACATGTTTGATACTCAGTACATCTTCTAATACACTCTGAATACTAAGATATTCTTAGTAAAACAGTAAAATGTATGACATGTGTTGGGAAATGCAGAGAATGAGACCAAAATGTTAATCACAAATGAAATGAGAGGAATCACTTCAAAGGGACAATCCATACACAAGATAGTGAAATTAACTTCTTGACTGCACAATATAAATTGTAACATATCAACTATGTGAGTGAGGCTCTCCATACGAATTTAATGATATCCTTTTCCTCTTTCCTGGTAGTCAGTACAACCTCATGGGACCAGGAAATGATACACGGATATCAGAATTTCTGCTCCTGGGATTTTCAGAGAGCCCCAAACTGCAGCCCCTCATATTTGGGCTTTTCATCTCCATGTACCTGATCACTCTGCTTGGAAACCTGATCATCATCCTGGTTGTCAGCTCTGACTCCCACCTCCACATGCCCATGTACTTCTTCCTCGCCAACCTATCCCTCACAGACATCTGCTTCATATCTACCACCATCCCAAAGATGCTCTTGAACATCCAGACACAAAGGAAAGTAATAACCTATGAGGACTGCATCACCAAATGAACTTTTTCTTAATCTTTTCTGTGTTGGACATCTATCTCCTGGCTGTGATGGCCTATGACAGGTTTGTAGCCATCTGTCACCCCCTGCACTACACGGTCATCATGAACCCCTGGCTCTGTGGACTGGCTCTGCTTCTGGTGTGCTGGATCACAAGCATCTTGCATTCCTTGTTACAAACCTCAATGGTGTTGCAGGTATCCTTCTGTACAGAGGTAGAAATCCCCCACTTTTTATGTGAACTCAATCAATTGATCAAACTTGCCTGTTCTGACACCTTTCTTAATAACTTGGTGATGTATCTTGCAGCTATGCTGATGGCTGGTGGTCCCCTTGTTGGGATCCTTTACTCTTACTCCAAGATAGTTTCCTCCCTATGTCGGATCTCATCAGCTCAGGGCAAGTATAAGGCATTTTCTACCTGTGCATCTCACCTCTCAGTTGTCTCCTTATTTTTTTGTACGAGCCTAGGAGTGTACCTGAGCTCTGCTGCCACCCAGAGCTCCCACTCCAGTGCTGTAGCCTCAGTGATGTACACGGTGGTCATGCCCATGCTGAACCCCTTCATCTACAGCCTGAGGAACAAAGACATAAAGGGGGCTCTCATGAGGTTCTCTGCAATGGCAGTTAGAAAAGGTCCAATTGTTCTGTGGTTGAAGACTTTTCCATGATTTCAGTCCTTAAAGATTTTGAGTCAGAAGTTGTGACTTTTTAAAGCAAACTGTGGACATAGAATTACTTCTTTCATTTATTTCCTGGAATTTTTATTTTTTCAATACAGGACAATTTAGTTACTCATTTTATTAATTTCTTTACTTCTCTCTGATATCCAACCATTTCTCTTTAGTTTTTTCCATTATTTTTTATACTTTTTATGTTTATTTATTATTGAGAGAGAGAGAGAAGAACATGAGTAAGGAGGGGCAGAGAAAGAGGGAGACACAGATTCCAAAGCAGACTCCAGGCTCTGAACTGTCAGCACAGAGCCCAACA
>NC_043711.1:10271542-10284055 GCF_006229205.1 Suricata suricatta | reverse complement strand
TGGGTTTTATATTTCTTATAGTGGTTTATTTGTATGTTGCAAGCCAATACTACAATCTCTTGATTATTATAAATTTGTAATAGTTTGGAAATCAGGTAGTATAAAAATTCCAACTTTGATTTTCCTTTTTCCACATTTTTTGGGTTTTCTAGATCCTTCAAAAATTCATATTCATTTTAGAATCAGTGTAACATTTTTTACAAAAGTGCCTGCCAGAATTTTGAATGGGATGATATTGAATTTGATGGATCATTTCTGGAAAGAGCTCCAAAATCCAAGCTCTAGCACTTGTTAGCTTGTGACTATAGAAGTTACTTAACCTTTCTGTGCCTTGGTTTCCTCATATGTAACACAGTAATCAATGGAAAATACTATATAGTTTTTGAGAGAAATAAAATATTTCTGGATGTAAAGCACTTAGAATAACATTAACACATAGCAAGTCTCACATAAGTATTAACTATCTGAATGTAATAATGATTACTTGCATTTTATTTGTCTTGTTTATTATGTTGTATCAGGAACTATAATAAAGATTAGTTTTAAAATGCTTGATTTTTTCACGATGTTATTGGAATGCTTTTATGTTTTCCCTAGTTAGTATAATGTTAATGTAGGTCAAAAGTAACATTTCTTCATTATAATAAAGAAAGCAACCATCTATTTTTAAACCATCAACTTTGAACAGACAGAAACAACTCATGAAACTGAAAACAGGCCAGTTGAAATTATTGAGTGTTAGGGGCAGAAAGAAAAAAGAAATAAGAAAAACTAAACAGAGCCTAAGAGACTTGTGGGACACCATTACGAACATAAGCATTAAGGGGGGTCCAGAAAAAGAAGCGAGGAATGGGCAAAGAGAAGTAATTGAAAGAAAGAAGTCATTATTTGAATATGTAATTGCTGAAACTCCCCAAATTTGGTGAAACAAATTAACCTATATATCCAAGAAATTCAGTGAACTCAAAGTAGGATAAACAAAGAGATTGACACTGATATGCATAATCAAATATTGAAAGCCAAAGATAGAAGAGATAATCCTGAGATCAGTAAGTGGGAACTCATCATGCATGAGATCCTCAGTAAGATTATGAGCCAATTTTTCCATGGAAACTTTGGAGGCCAGAGCCAATAGTATAATATATTTAAATTACTGAAAGAAAATATTGTCACTTTAGAATTCTACACCTCACAACAGTGTACAAAACATAAGAAGAATTTCAGACATTCTCAGATAAACAAAAGCCAAGGCATATAGATTCATACTAGACCCACCCTACAAGAAAGGCCAAAGAGAGTCCTTCAGGTCAAAATGGAAGGACACTACATAGTAACTTGAAGCCATAGGAGACCAGAAAGATCTTGGTTTGAGTTAAATACATGGCAAATACAAAAACCAGCATTTTGTAATTTCAGATTTTAACTCTACATTCCATATGCAGAAGGACTTACAACACAACTGCTTAAAAATAGTTACATGAGAGGCACCCGGTGGCTCAGTTGGTTGAACATCTGACTCTTGATATAGGCTCGGGTCACCAACCCAGAGTTCTGGAATTGAGTCCCAAGTCGGACTTGACACTTAGTCAATTCTCTCTTTCTGTCCCTCTGGCCCCCTCCCCTGCTCACATGCTTGCTCTCTCTTTTCTCTCTCTCTCTCTCTCTTTCTCTCTCTCTCTCTCTCTCTCTCTCTCTCAAAAATAAATATTAATTTAAAATGAACAAAAATAAGAATACAACATCCTAGAACTTATGAGTTTGGCAAAAGCAGTGGTCAGAGGATAAGCTTATACTTATAAATGTCTACATCTAAAAAAAAAAAAGAAAGAAAGAAAAAAGACAAAATCCTAATTTTACACCTTAAAGAAATAATAATAATATTACTAATAGCAAACAACTCAAAGCCATCTAAGGAAACCATAAATATTCATGATATTGAAAATGTAGACCAGTAAAACAAGAAAGAAAATCAATGAAACATAAAGTTGGTTTGTTGAGAACATAGATAAAATGACAAAAGTTAACATAAACTGAAATGAAGTGGAGAGTAGACTCAAGTTACTGAAGTAAGGAATGAAAGTGTGGACATTAGTATGGACCATAGAAAAATAAACATAAGAAATGTTATGAAACATTGCCAACAATAAATTAGATAATCTAGTTGAATGGATGAATCCCTAGAAATACACTAACAAAGTGGCTCAAGTAGAAATAAAAAGTCTGAATAGACCAATAACAAATAAAGAGATTAGCCCAATAACCAAAAAAAAAAAGCCAAAAAACACCCAAAATCAAAAACAAAAACAAAAAAACCCTTCCCAACAGAAGTCCAGGATCTGATGGCTTCACTGGTTAATTCTATCAAACACTAATTTATACCGAACTTTCTCAAACTCTTCCAAAACACATTTGATGATACCATGATCGCCCTGGTACCTAACCAAAGACAAGAAGAAATGCAAATTATAGTCCAGTATTCTTAGGAGCATAGATCCAAAGATCTTCTACAAAGTACTAGAGAATGCAATCTAGGAACATGTTAAAAGGATCCTACATTGTGACCAAGGGGGATTTTGACACTAGCTTCTTAAATATGACACCAAAAGCACAAACAACAAAAGAAAAAGAAAATGGGACCACACTAAAAACTTTAGTCCATCAATATGCACTACAAAGAAAGCAGAAAGACCACCCAAAGGAGTGCAGAGAATGTTTGCAAATTATACATCTGGTAAGAGTTGCATATCAGGAATATATAACAAGTACAAAAACTCACCAACAGAACTAACAACCCATTTGATAATGGACAAAAGACCTAAGTAGACACTTCCTCAAGGAGTACATGTAAGTGGTCAAGAGGCATGTGTTCAACATCAACAGTCATTAAGGAACAGTAACTTACAATCATGAGGTACCAAATCCCATGCATAGGAAGTCTATTGTTTTTTCAAATGGAATATGAGAAAAGTGTACAAGGATGTGGAGAAATTGGGAGGCTTATGCACTGCTGATTAGAATGTAAAGTAGTATGGCTGCCATGGGAAAAAGTTTGGCAGTAGCCAACAAATGGTTACTACCCACATGCTCATCAAATGATGAATAAAAAAACAAATGGTAGTTTATCCGTATGTGGGATGTTATTCAGCAATGAAAAGGAATAAAGTGGGGAGTGTGCTGAGTGCTTTCAATTGCACTGGAGAGACTATAGGAAGCAAATGACAAAGAGGGGTTTTAGATTCTCAGATTATTTAGAATCCAATAATCAGGACATATAAAGAACTGCATAAATCAAATCCCTGATCTCTCAAAGCTGTATCTCAGTGTGGGAATGAAACAAAAACAGACTCAGATCTCATATTTGGATGTGCTACAAAATAAGTTGAATTTATAGCTTACTAAATATCTTTTTAATATTCAAGGCATCATTTGTAAGGAGGTAGTTGAGAACAACAATGAGTAAAAAGGATCTAAGATTTGGGTAAATTGGAATACCCTGATTTGCCCAGCTACACAGAGGATTTAGTTTAGCCCACACAGCACATCTTGACCTGTCTAATGAGCCACACAGTACCTTGTCTAAAAGCTTTGAAATAACTTCACCTAAAGTATTTCCCCCTTGCAAGAGGATGCCAATCTTGTCATGCCCATTCCTTCTCTTTGTCCCTGGATCAACATTTGACGTCAGATCTCAGGACATCACAGAGATAAATGCAAAGTTTAGATAAGATAAAATCAAGGGGCGTGGGTGCCTGGATGGCTCAGTCTGTTAGTGTCTGATCAAGTCATGACCTCGTGGTTTGTTAGTTCAGGCCCCGTGTTGGGCTCTGTGCTGACAGCTCTGAGCCTGGAGCCTGTTTCAGATTTTGTGTCTCCCTCTCTCTGCCCCTCCCCTGCTCTCTTACTTCTTCTCCCTCTCTCAAAAATAAATTTATGTGTGTGTGTGTGTGTGTGTGTGTGTGTGTGATGGAAATTAAGATATTCAAGTAGTTGTGAGATTTTTCTAATTTTTAATGTAAATTTAATGAATGTACATCAGAATGAATTCTACTGATCATACTTGACAGAATATGGAAAGAAATTTTGAGTAAACCAAATATATTGATGAAGTGATTATCAGAAACCCTGGTCCATATGGCAGCTTGAACAAATGAGCATATTTAAACATATTTGAATCACTTGGTTGACTAAAGTTTGGATTCAGGGATGGCCTGTTCCAAAAGCAGTTCGAGATAAATGATACAATTTATTACTTGCCCATAAGCTACAACACAGCTGCTTAGTACCTTTCCATAAATTCCACCTCTATACTACAATATATCTTGAATGTATCATAGATAAGCTGCTATATAACGATTGCCACTTCAGATAGCTGTGAAATTAGGTGATTAACTAGTTGTTACTTAACCTTCTAATTTCTGTATAAGTCTAATTACATGAAAAAGCAGTGGGTGTTTTGATTTTTTACTTTGCTTTTCTGTTTGGAGTGTCATTGTAACCCCTGTATTGTAAATGATGGAAAATAATTACATATGTTACAAAAAATAAATTGTGTTATATTAAAAAATTTTTTAAATTAAAAAAAGAAATAAATGTCATAAGGAAGAACTGGAAAAAAATAAATAAAATCATGCTGTAAAAAAAAAATAAAAGCAGTTCTGTGGCCTAAGCGCACTATTACACAGTATAGCAAGGAAAGCAAGGTACAAGCCAACAGGGATGTGGCAGTAGATCTCGCATGTGTGCACAATCACTTGCTACCCAAATATCACTCCAGAGAGGTTCAAAGGTCATTACATCCACCAAGAGATTGAGAAAAGAATTTGTGGAAGAGTCCAACCACTTTCTTGCAGAGCTGTGTAGGGGGTTTCCATGTATGATGGAACTAAGATGGTATCTGCTGATGTTGAAATGAGTTCCTTCTGACTCCAGCAGAGAGAACATTGTCCAGAACTGTGAACACCATATGTGAATCACTTGACCATCAGGCACATGAATGTGATAAGCAGCACAGGCAGCATATTCATTTCAACACATTAAACCCCTGGGATCTTTGGAAAAGGCAATTGATCATAGCATTTTGATGCATAAAGTAGAACTTTCAAAGACCTTACAATCTATGTAAATATAAAAACTCAGTTCAGGGGTGCCTGGGTGGCTTGGTCAGTTAAGTGACTGACTGACTCTTGATTTTGGCTCAAGTTACGATCTTATGGTTCATGGGGTCTAGCCTCAAGTCGTGCTCTACACTGATAGGGTGGAGCCTGCTTAGGATTCTCTCTCTCCCTCTCTTTCTGCCCCTTCCCCACTCTAGCTCTCTTTGTCTCTCTCAAAATAAATAAATAAACTTAAAAAAGCTCTAGTTTAGAGGTGAGGAAGTTTGACTTGAGTCACCCAAATGAAGAGTCACAGTCTCTCACTTGATTCTCAGACCTGAGACTTTTCGGTGACCCAGATCCCACCACTGTTGAGGATGGACTATAAGACCACCATAGGTTATGATCTACATTTTCTTCCTAACTTTACACAAAGGCAGTGGTGTGAAGCAGCAGCTGGTTTCTAATATTTCATGAGCGCCAGCTGCACACAGTGCCATCTCATTGTTTACTTAATGGCCATAGAGGGACTATTTATTCCATAGAAAGTAGCTCTCAAATGTTTCTCATTCTTTCATTATTTATATTTTCTTTATTCCCTTCTTCCATCACTCCTTTGTTTCTTCCTCCCTTCTGTGTATTCGGTTTTTTTTTTTTCTTATCAAGAGCTAAACATTTACCAAAATGCTAGAATTCAAAAGACCTGTGGCCTTTTACCTGGAAAAGAGTGAACTGGGTAAAAAGGAAAATACCAAGATCAATGGACTAAACACTAACGCAAAATGTCACTGCATCTTACCAATAAAAGTGGTGTCATAGAATTTGGGTAATGAATGAAGTTCACTTATTCTTCCTCACACAGACTATGGCAAGTCCACAGATTTATGCTGCTATTCATACCCAGTTTCTGAGATGCATATTTAGAAGTGACAAGGTTGTCAATTGAAAGAACATGCATCTTGCTTTTGTGAGAACAGTGCTGGCACTCAAAAGATTACAAGATAGGCAGTAATGCATGCATAGGGGAATCACCTAAATCAGTGACAAAGTAAGTGAAGAACCACGGGCTGTAATTTCTATTTTTATATTCATTCAGCTTCTGTTTTCAACTGTGTTAAAGAAAATTAGATCTTGGAGACTGAATATGAGTTACTATAGAGTTAATTACATGTTGATTCCAGGTCCACATATGACATTTTCCTAGAGTAGTTAACATAAACCTTCATACTTAGTGTGAGTTTGGTATAACAAATTATCTCTTTCCTAAAGAAGATAACCTAAGAGGCAGATGCTTTCACCTGGCAGGAACAACAGCATACCCTCATTCCATTGCCTTTTCCTGTAACTTAATATGCACCCAATTTCCTGTATTAAATATTGTACTGCACGAGTGCCTGGGTGGCTTAGCCCATAAAGTATCCAGCTTTGCCTTGAGTCATGATCTCATGGTTTGTGAGTTCAATGCCCATGTCAGGCTCTGTGCTGACAGCTCAGAGCCTGGAGCCTGCTTCAGATTCTGTGTCTCCCTCTCTCTCTGCCCCTCCTCCCATTCATGCGCTCTCTCTCTCTCTCTCTCTCTCTCTCTCTATATATATATATATATATATACACATATATATATCAAAAATAAATAAAACATTGAAATAATTAAATAAATAAATATTTTACTGAAAAATCTTATACATTGAATTCTGCTTCTACACTGACCCCACAGAACACAATCTGGGAGATCAAAACAATTCTAAAGGAAATAGAGTAGAAATAGTTGCTTAAGTGTATGAAAAACTAAGAGAATGGACCATGTTAATAAGATAAATGTAGATATCTTTCTATGAGCTGATAAAATATTGTGATTTAGTTCTTCAAAAATCTGGAGCCCTATTACTAGTGATCAATTCTCTTATCCTGAAACACAATATATGTAGAGAATGTTTCTCAGCTAAAGAATTTTTTAAGGGCTTGCTTTATCTCCTTGTTTTTTAGACTATAGATAAAAGGGTTCAGCATGGTGGTCACCACCGTGTACATCACTGAGGCTATGGCACTTGCCCTGGAGTTTTTAGTAGTAGAACTAAGATACACCCCAAGACCTGTGCCGTAGAACAAGGAGACGACTGAGAGATGAGACCCACACTTGGAAAATGCTTTATGCTTTCCTCCAGCTGATGAAATTCTCAAAACGGAGGTTACAACTCTAGAGTAAGAAAAAAGGATACCAGTGAGTGAAATAAAACCCAGAAGTCCAGTTGCAAAATTCATCACTAGGTCATTGAGGGAGGTGTCAGAACAGGCAAGGGGGACCACCTGATTAAATTCACAGAAAAAGTGAGGAATCTCCAACTCTGCGCAAAAAGACAGTCATAAAATCATTAAACCCTGTAATAAAGACTCCAGAACACTCAATACCCAGCATGCAAGAAGCAGGATGCCACAGAACTTGGGGTTCATGATGACCATGTAGTGCAGTGGCTGACAGATGGCCACAAACTGGTCATAGGCCATTACCATCAAGAGGAAGTTGTCTAATCCTCCAAAAAGCATGACAAAATACATCTGGCTGAGGCAACCTTCATAGGTGATCACTTTCCTCTGTGTCTGGATGTTCAGCAGCATCTTTGGGATGGTGGTGGAGGTGAAACAGATGTCAGAGAAGGACAGGTTGGAGAGGAAGAGGTACATGGGTGTGTGGAGTCGGGAGTCTGTGATAATGGCCAGGATGATGAGCAGGTTCCCAGTGAAGGTGACCAGGTACATGGACAGGAACAGCCAAAAGAGCAGTGACTGCAGTTCCCCCTCGTCTGAGAGTCCCAGGAGGATAAATTGTATAACACGTGTTTGATTTTCTCCTTCCATGTATTTGATGAAAACAGCTGGAACAGAGACAAAGGAATTGCAAAGGCAGCAGCATGATCACAGAATTAAAATAAGTGCTGTGTTTTCAACATGCTTCATTCACTATTTCTTACACATTCCTTCCCAATCTAGAATATGTACCAGAAGGTTTCAGGGACTCTCAAATGTCCATATTTATCATGAGTCTGAAACTGTTCAAATTCTTGTTCTGAATCAAAAAAAATAATTAAAAACAATGTTCTCCTCAATAAATTACCCGAGTCCCATTAAATTTAACATATTATCTTGTGATGAGTATTTCTGAAAGCATCGCACAATGTAGTAATGTGTGTTTCAACTTAACAAGACTGAGTCTATGATGTGTGTGTGTGTGTGTGTGTGTGTGTGTGTGTGTGTGTGTGTCAGAGGGAGGAATATAATATTACTAAATGAATAAATGATGTCTCAAGTAGTGGTTACAACCAGTAATAAAATAATTCAGGACAAAGTAGTTCTAAGTGGAAGGAAATCCTGTCTTTGTGTCATGTCTTCTCAGGGACTTCTGAGCTGGAAACTAAGGGGTATATGAACCGTACCAATAATGTTGAGAAAACCAGTTAAGGCAGAGAAGTCACAGGTGAAAAGACGTTCAGTAGAGCTCACCCAAAACCATCAGGCAACATCAAAGAGAACGTTTTGAGCACAACTGGTAAACATCTAAATAAGAGAGTATTTAGGTGCCTGAAGCCTCTTGCATCTGAGGAAATATTCTAACGCAATGGACATGGGAAGATGCCAAGATGGCAGAGCAACATGAAGATTATTTGCCTCTCTCATCCCTGACTTGCAACTAGATCACCACCAAACCATCTCACATACCTAGAAACCTGATCTGAGGATTAACACAATAATGTGCACAACTTGAACTACAGACTTTGTCATGTACACAGCCTAGAGAAGTGAACTGGTGTAGAGAGAAGCTGTGGAGAGCAGGGAGCTGTTTTTGCTTGTGGAGAGAGGACAGAGACATGGGGGAGAGTACAGGTAAAACACCTGCCTTAAAAGTAGCTGGAGAGAAAGAGAAAGAGTGGACTGAACCAAAACAGGAAGAAAGGAGAGGATTTAAATTCCATTAAGTCTCTATAAATAAGGGAACACAGAGTCTGGAACTCCACAGCTCAATGCCTGGTGGAGCTGTGGTGGGAAGGAGGAATCCCCAGGAACAGACAGCAAGGTCTGTGGGTTCCTCAGGTCACATGGGGAGAGGCAATTTCTCTGCTGGGAGGACATTTGGTAAGAGCAGGCTTGCCACAGACAAAGGTCCCAGGAGACCCGAGAGAATAGCCAAATTGCTGCTCTTGGAACAAGGACATTAATAGTGGAGCTTGGCGTCAGATGGGTGCTGTGATTTACCATAATCCCTGGAACACTGCTCCTACACAATCGTGCATACTTTTTATGGGACAGGTTGGCACCTGGCTACAGTCTGAGCATCTGCAGCAGCAGGATCATGTAAACATACCAGGGGGCTGTGCGACATGAAGACATTGCTTGGTAAGTCCCTCCTCCTTAGGGTCAAAGCAGGTCTAAGCTGCAGGGCCCTCAGAAGTGAAGGGATTGGAAACAGCTCTGAGATAAAACTCAGGATGAAGGTGTCCCCTGGCAAACAGACAGCTTGGTCACAGACAGTGTAGAAGCGGGAAGTGGATGGAAGCTGGAGACAAAAGAAGGGGTGTTTGATTGCCAGTCAGTCAGAACAGGGAGTTCTGATACTAGAGACTGGGTAGCTGGGTGACACCATTTTCACCCCTTCTGTATATGCACATAAGCACTTACCCACACCACAATGATTAAACCTGTAAACTAAGCAGTGTCATTTAGTGCAGAACTCAGTCGCTATACCAAGCACTGACCAACCAGGCAAATCACAATCTAGGGGAAACCTCAAGACTCCCTACCTGCTTAGGTTACAGACTATAAAGGGCTTCATAGTGTGACTTCTAGGGGAAACTGGATATAATATCAATCATATTTCATTCTCTTCACTATTCAATATTTTTCTTTTTCTTTTCTTTCCTTTATTGAATACAGAGTGAAATTTATTTGTATTTTCCATTTTTATAAAAAGATTTTATTAAATTATTTCCATTATATTATTAACTTTTTGAAAATTTTTAAAATTCTGTTTTACTTTAATCATTGTATTTTATGCTATTTTACTGAATTCATTTTTAAAGTTTTTCAAATGTTTCCCTTTTTTTCCTGTTTTTTCTCTTTTATTTTTTTTCCATTTAAATAGATAAGTTCACATTTAATAGAAATTTGAGGCAAAAAAACCCGCAAAGATACAGAACACTGGCACAATATTGTCAGCCAACTTGCATTGATAGGCATTTACAGAAAAATTGACAAAGCAGCAGTTGAATACATGTTCTTTTCAATTACATATAAAACATCCAGAACCATAGATCATATTCCAGTCTATAAAACAGATCTAAACAAATGTGCAACCATGTTTTCATTTTTCTCTTTTGTAAATTGCCTTTTATTTCCTTAGCCTATTTTATCTAAGGAGATGTCAGTGTTTTCATTTTTTCAATTTTTTAGTTTATTTTGCATACATTTCTAATAGATCTTTACAGTGTAAATATATTAACCTTATTTTATTTTCTGCAAATATTTCTCCAAGCTTGTTGCCTTTTAATTTGGGTAACTTTTTACATAAGTTTTTAAAAACATTCATGTAATCAAATCTTTTCTTTTCTTTTCTCTCCTTTCCTTCTGTATTCTGTCAAGCTTTCTACAATAAACAGACCAAAACAAACTGGGAGCTAGCATCCTTTATTTTAACTTCTTACTGTTATTTTTAATTTTTTATGTTTTTTTAAACTTTATTAACTTCTTTTCTTACTCCAAAATGAAGAAACAAAGGAATTTACCCAAAAGGAAGAAATGACAGCCAGGGACATAATGAACACAGATACAAGCATGAAGTATGAACCAGAATTTAAAATCACAATAATAAGACAACTAGCTGGGGTTGAAAAAAGTATAGAATCCCTTTCTGTAGAGACAAAAGAAATAAAATATAGTCAAGGCAAATTAAAAATCCTAAAATGAATAAAACAGAAAACTATAGGTGCTGGCAAGGATGTGGAGAAATGGGCACCCTCCTACACTGCTGGTGGGAATATAAACTGGTACAGCTGCTATGAAAAACAGTATTGGGGTCCTCAAAAAACTAACACTAGAACTCCCCTATGACCCAGCAATAGTAGTGCTAGGGACTTACCAAACGGATACAGAAGTGCTGATGCATAGAGGCACATGTACCCCAATGTTCATAGCAGCACTTTCAACAATAGCCATATCATTTATCATAGAAAGAGTCTAAATGTCCATTAACTGATGAATGGATCAAGAAGATGTGGTTTATATATACAGGGATATACTACATGGCAATGAGAACGAATGAAATATGTCCATTCATGGCAACATGGATGAAACTAGAGGGTGTCCTACTAAGTGAAATAAGTCAGGCAGAGAAGGATAGACACCATATGTTTTCACTCATAGGTTTAAAATGAGTAACTTAACAGAAGACCATGTGAGGGGAAGGGGGATATAGTTGGGGAGAGGGAGGGAGGCAAATCATGAGAGACTCTTGAATACTGAAAACAAACTGAGTACTGAAGGGGCTGGGGGGAAGGGAGTGATGGACATGGAGGTGGGCAATTGTGGGGATGAGCACTGGGTGTTTTATGGAAACCAACTTGACAATAAATTATAAAAAATAAAAATAAAATGTTAAACTCAAAAAATAAAAAAAGAAATAAAAGTCCAATATCTGAGATGCAGTTTCGAATGGATACCACAATGGTAAGGATGGATGAACCAGAGCAGCAAATCAGTGATATAGACGACAAATTTATGGTGTAGAAAAAAAAGATGGAAACGAAGGCAAAAGAGCACAATATAACATTAGAGAACTCAGTGACTCATTAAAAAGGGATAATATCCAAAAATGGGGGTCTCAGAAGATGAAGAATGTGGAAAGGGGTTAGAAGGCTGATGTGAGCAAATCATAGTAGAAACTTTTAACCTGGGGAAAGACACAGACATCAGAATCCAGGAAGCACAGACAACTGCCATTAGATTCAACAAAAACCGACCTTCAGCAAAGCATATCATAGTCAAATTCACACAATACTTAGGCAAGATAAGAGTTATGAAAGCAGCATGGGAAAAAAAATTCTTAACCTACAAGGGAAGACAGATCAGGTTTACAGCAGACATCTCCACAGAAACTTGGCAGGCCAGAAGGAGCAGCAGGATATATTCAACGTGGTGAATCTGAAAAATATGCAGTAATGCTGTCAGCAGAATAAGGGACCTTGAGGGTGTCATGCTGAGTGAAGTAAGCCAGGCAGAGAAGGACAGAAACCATATGTTTGCACTCATAGGTCTAGCAGGAAAACAAGAGAGACCTAATGGAGAACCAGGGGGAGCAGAGGAGGGAGAGAGAGTTGGGGAGAGAGAGGGATGCAAAACTTGAGAGACTATTGAATGCTGAGAATGAACTGAGGGT
>NC_043711.1:10267584-10271442 GCF_006229205.1 Suricata suricatta | reverse complement strand
CAAGAGTCTTCCCTAATGGCCCTTACCCATTTAGGCCATCCCCCACCCACAATTCCTCCAGCAATCCTCAGTCTGTTCTTTGTATTTAAGAGTCTCTTATGTTTTGCTCTCCTTCCTAATTTTATATTATTTTTGCTTCCCTTCCCTTATGTTCATCTGTTTTGTATCATATGAGTGAACTCATGTAATATATTGTCTTTCTCTGACTGGCTGATTTCACTTAGCATTATACTCTCTAGTGTCATCCACGTAGTTGCGAATGGCAAGATTTCATTCTTTCTGACTGTTGAGTAATATTCCATTTTGTATGTATGTATGTATGTATGTGTGTGTGTACACACACACACACACACACACACACACACACACGACACCTTCTTTATCCATACATCCAGTGATGGACATTTGAGCTCTTATGATCCTTTGTCTATTATCTGTAGTGCTTCTATAAACATTGGAGTCATGTGCCCCTTTGAAACAGCACACCTGTATCCCTTGGATCAATACCTAGTAGTGCAATGGCAGGGTCATAGGATAGTTCTAGTTTTAATCTTTTTGAGGCATTCCCATATTGTTTTCCAGAAGGCTGCACCAGTTCAGTTTGCATTCTCACCAGCAGTACAAAGGGACCCTCTTTAACTGAATTCTTACCAACACCTGTTGTGGCCTGAGTAGTTAATGTAGGCATTCTGACTGGTGTGGAGGAGTATCTCACTGTGGTTTTGATTTGTATTTTTCTGATGATGAGTGATGTTGAGCATTGTTTCCCGTGTCTGTTGAAGTGTCTTTTCATGTCTTTTTTTTCATGTCCATTTCTTCACTGGATTATTTGTTTTTGGGTGTTGAGTTTGATAAGTTCTTTATAGATTTTGGATATTAACCCTTTATCGGATATGTCATTTGCAAATATCTTTTCCCATTCCATCATTTCCCTTTCAGTTTTGCTGATTGTTTCTTTTGCTGTGCAGAAGCTTTTTATTTTGATTAGGTCCGAAGTTCCTGTTTGCTTTTGTTTCCCTTGCCTCCACAGATGTGTTGAGTAAAAAGTGCTGAGACGAAGGTCAAAGAGGTTTTGCCTGCTTTCTCTTCTAAAATTTTGTGGTTTCCTGTCTTATATTTAGGTCTCTCATCCATTTTGAGTTTAATTTTGTGTATGGTGTTTGGAAGTGTCCAGGTTCATTTTTCTGCTTGTCGCTGTCTAGTTTTGCCAGCAGCATTTACTGAAGTCACTGACTTTATTCGATTGGATATTCTTTCCTACCTTGTCAAAGATTAGTTGGTCAAACGTTTGAGGGTCTATTTCTGGAGGGTCTATTTCTGGGTTCTTGATTCCTTTTCATTGATCTGAATGTTGGTATTTGTGCCAATGCCATAGTGTCTTGATGATTAAACCTTTGTAATCCATTTTGAAGTCTGGGATTGTGATGGGTCCAGCTTTGGTTTTGTTCTTCAGGGCTGCTTTGGCTATTCAGGGTCTTTTCTGGTTCTGCACAGATTTTAGAATTGCTTATTTACTTCTGTGAAGAATGCTCATGTTATTTTGATGGTAATTGCATTGAGACATAGACTGCTTTGAGTAATTTAGACATTTTAACAATATTTGTTCTTCCAACCCAGAAGCATGAAATATTCTGTGTGTGTGTGTGTGTGTGTGTGTGTGTCTTTTTTAATTTCTTTCATAAACTTTCTATAGTTTTAAGTGTATAGATTTCTCACCTGTTTGGTTAGGTTTATTCCTAGGTATTGTATGGTTTTTTTGTGCAATTGTATATGGGATTGATTTCTTGATTTCTCTCTCCTTGTTTCATTATTGGTGTGTAGCAATGCCACCGATTTCTGTGCATTGATTTATGTTCTGTGACTTTGCTGAATTCATGGATCAGTTCTAGTGGGTTTTTGGTGGAATCGTTTGGGTTTTCTATATAGAGTATCATGTCACTTGCGAAGAGTGAAAGTTTGACCTCCTCCTTGCCAATTTGGATGCATTTTATCCCTTTGTGTGTGTGTTTGCTGAGACCTGGACTTCCAATACTACGTTAAATAGCAGTGGCAAGAGTAGACATCCCTGTCATGTTCTTGACATTAGGGGAAAGCTCTCAGTTTTACCCCATCGAGGATGATATTAGGGATGGATCTTTCATATATGGCTTTTATGATCTTTAGGTATGATCCTTCTATCCCTACTTTCTTGAGTGTTTTTATCAGGAAAGGATGCTGTATTTTGTCACATGCGTTCTTTGTCTCCATTGAGAGGATCATGTGGTTCTTGTCCTTTCTTTTATTGATGTGATGTGTCACATTGATTGTTTTGCACATATTGAAACAGCCTGAGTTTCAGGTATAAATTCTGCTTTGTTTTGGTGAATAATTATTTTAATATATTGTTGGACCAGATGGCTAGTATCTGGTTGAGGACTTTAGCATTCATGTTTATCAGGGAAATTGGTCTATAGTTCTCTCTTTTAGTGAGGTCTTTTTCTCGTATTGGAATCTAGGTAATGCTGGCTTCATAGAAATACTTTGGAAGTTTTCCTTCCATTTCTATTTTTTGGAATAGCTTCAAGAGAATAGGTGTTAACTCTTCCTGAAATGTTTGGTAGAACTTCCCTGGAAGCCATCCAGTCCTGGACTCTTGAGATTTTTGAATACTAATTTGATATCTTTGCTGGTTATGGGTCTGTTCAAATTTTCTATTTCTTCTTCTTTTCATTTTGGTAGTTTATATGTTTCTAGAAACTTGTCCATTTCTTCTATATTGCCCAATTTGTGGGCCTATAACTGCTTATAAAATTCTTTTATTATTATTTGAATTTCTGCAGTGTTGGTTGTAATCTCTCCTCTCTCATTCTTGATTTTATTTATTTTGGTTGTACCCCTTTTGTTTTTGATCCAACTGGTTAGGAGTTTATTGATATTGTTAAATCATTCAAAGAGCCAGATCCTGGTTTCCTTTATCTGTACTGCTCTTTGGTTTTTGTTTTTGTTTTGATAGCATTGATTTTTGCTATAATCTTTATTATTTCCCATATTTTATTTGCTGTTCTTTTTCCAGCCCTTATAGTGTAAGGTTAGGTTGTGTATCTGAGACCTTTCTTCCTTCTTTATGACGGCCTCGGTTGCTATATACTGAGCTCTTATGACCACCTTTGCTGTGTCCCAGAGGTTTTGGGCTGTGGGGTTATCATTTTCATTGGCTTCCATGTATTTTCTACTTTGCTCTGTAACTTCTTGGTTAGCCCATTCATTCTTTAGTAGGATGCTCTTTAGTCTCCAAGTATTTGTTGCCTTTCCAAAATTTTTGGAGTGGAGAGGTACATAACGTTGTGGCTGTGAAAATATTCATGGTATAATCTCGATCTTTTTGTACTTGTTGAGGGCTGATTTGTGTCCCAGTATGTGATTTGTTTTGGAGAATATTCCATGTGCACTCTAGGAGAATGTATAGTCTGTTGCTTTAGGTTGAAATGTTCTGAATATATCTGCTACGTCCATCCAGTCCAGTGTGTCATTCGAAGCCATTCTTTCCTTGTCTATTGATTTCTTGTGTTTAGATAATCTGTCTGTTGATATAAGTGGGAATAGGAGAGTCCCCTGCTATTATGGTATTATTATCAATGAGGCTCTGTATGTTTGTCATTAATTGATTTATACATATGGGGGCCTCGATAGTTGAGGCATAAGTGTTTATAATTGTTATGTCTTCATGGTGGGCAGACCCCTTAATTATGATGTAATCTCCTTCTTGATCTTGTTATAGTCTTTATTTTACAGTCTAGGTTGCCTGATATAAGTATGGCTCCTCCAGCTTTCTTTTGTAGACCATTAACATGATAGATGATTCTCCATCCTCTTATTCTC
>NC_043711.1:10263484-10267484 GCF_006229205.1 Suricata suricatta | reverse complement strand
GAAGAAAAGTACAGAACAATATTCCCAAGGAATATTATTGTGAAACTCTTTGACTAAATGTTACCAATTCCGGCATAGCAGCCTTTTGATCACGGTATAGAAAAGGATTATGCATTATGGACCAATGGCATTTATTCCAGGAAGGCAAGAATGGTTTAACTCATAAAATTCTCTTTGTGTAATACACCACATTAACAGAATGAAGGATAAAATCACATGAGTATCTCAACAGATGGCAAATAAAACGTTACAAAATGGAGCATTCCTTAACAGTAACAATATTCAAGAAAGTAAGAACAAAAGAACAGAGAACAGAAACTTCCACAACACAAAATAGATCATATATGAAAACCCACCTTTAAATCATTCTCAGTAGTGAAACATTGAGAGCAAGCCCTAAGACAAGACAAGACAGCATTTCTGCTTTCATACCTTTTATGCAACGTGGTATTGCAAGTTCCAGACAGAGCAAATATCACAGAAAAAAAAGGAAGAAAATCAAAGGCATCAAACTTAGAATGGAAGAAGTAAAATGACTTCTCTTCACAAGAAAAGGTGATCTTTAGAGAAAAAGAATAGCATTAAAAACGAAAAAAAAAAGCTACAGTAATAAATGAATTACTCAGTAAATTTGCAGAATATATATCAATGGAAACATAAAACCCTAGTGGTTGATGAAATCCTAGAATAAAGTGTATCATGTGAAAAATAAACAATCTAACTCTATTACAATTGTATGAGATAATGGTATTCACTGCAGTTCTCTGAAACAGGAAAAAAAGTGCAGAAAAACTTTTCTTGGGAAAGGAAACAAAAAACATCTGGGAAAAGAGGAGACTGTAAAACTGGACATGAAAGAAATTGCACAGGAGTGCTGCTCCATACTGGAGATAATGCATCCCAGCGGGTACTGTGAACAACGCTGATAGTCCTGCACATGTGAACTGAAATTGAACATATACAGAAATGGATAGTAAATGGTGGGGATGAGATTTTCACATTTGGTGTGGGGTAGCCCTTATGATCCTTTGGTAACAAATTTGTTTTGGAGCCAATTGTATATATATATACAGAAGTTTCCATACAGACACAGGTAGAGATGTCTTCATATACACAGGGTAGCAAACATTCATATGCGGCCTTGCCAGGTCAGTTGACAGGATATAGAGACCCTGCTAGCAAAAGATACCAGGCACCAAGATCTTGAACCTAATCATGTGATCCAGTAAAATAAAACAGGGCTCCTCACAGAAATGACTGATTCAAGGGCTCAGAGGAATATACAGTAACCTGAAGTGGATGCTGAAGGATCTTTTCCTGTAAGACATAATAAAATGCTGCCCCAAAAAGACAAGAATGTTGGGGACATAACAAAGGGACATGTCACCTAACTGAAGAAGCTCTCTATTGCCAAAATTGGAACAATTTGAGCAGCAAAAGAAGGTAGTAGTGGGTTATAACTGAGAGGATATAATGTAAGTAACTGAAAAATAAAAATGGAAGACACAATATTGAGTGCAGAAGAAAATGAACAATTTACAGAAATATTTTATTCTTAAGGAGGTGGAAGATAAGGGCCCCACTTTAGGAAGGGGCAGCAAATAGAAAGCCATACAGGAGTACCATATGGAAAGAAAGGGGGAAGAGAAATCTGACAAACCTTGTGACAGCCAGAAAATCAGTATCAACACCAGTGAGAATTAGTCATGTTGACAGTGTGTACCTTTGTCATGAGATGAACACGGCACGTTCCCTCTCTCATCTTCTTGGCCAACATCTACAGTCCCAGTCTACTCATGAAAAAAAAAAAAGAAGGCATCTCCAAAAGGAGACTATTTTACAGAACACCTAATGTGTAGTCCTCAAAACTATCAATTGCTTCAATAATAAAGCAAGTCTGAGAGAAAGCCACTATGGGTGGAGGTTCAGGAGATATTTGAATTTTTTTCTATTTTAGTTTGTTGTCGAGTTGGTTTCCATATAACACCTACTGCTCATTTGCACAAGTGCCCTCCTACATGCCAGTTACTCCTTTCTCCTCTCCCTCTCCCCCATCAACCCTCAGTTTGTTCTCAGGATTCAAGAGTCTCCATGGTTTGCCTCCCTCCCTCCCTCTCCCCAACTTTTTCTCCCCATTCCCAGAACACATGTTGGTGTCTACCATACTTAAATTGCTAAAAAAAAAAAAAAAAAAAAAGGTTTCTTGAATGACTACAATTCACCACTGTTTCAATAATGGTAAACAGTCACTCCCAACAATGGAAGAACTAGCAATGAAAACAGAGGAAAGACTTCTGAAAGATGAAGCCTTAATGCTTAAGTACTAACCATGGAGAACACATCAGGGAGAGATGTTTTAGTGTATCCAGAGTTTCCTTCCAGAATCAAAGCCTATGGGCAGGGCTTGACATCATTAACCTCGCCTTAACTTATTATCCTTGTTGAGGGTCCCCAAATAACTAAAGATACAAGTGGTCCCATAACCCATTTCCCCAGCACTTCTGAAGAGGCCACGGCTCACCCAGATGTTATCACAGAACAGCATGAGATCAATGACTGAATCTCGTCCATGGATGCTTCATGCAGTTGCAAATTATATCCCCAGGAAGGGAAAAGACATGGCCCCACTCTGGAGGCTCTGGAGGACACAGCTCTGTGCATATATCACCTGAGTTTATAAGAATCAACTTCATAGGTGCAGCAAAGACATATTAATTTCTGTAGCTATAGGGAATAAATTCCCGTGAGTCTCATTAATGAAATATTCTTTTGTGTCTCTTCCCATTACAAGACTTGGGTCTCTGGAGCTAGGAGAGAAAAGGAGAATGCAAACTGTCCTACTGTTGATATGGGGACACAGACTTGGCATTCTCTGATTGTCTGTTTTCCCATTTAACTCTCTTATCCCAGAAGGAGATGCCCTGTCTTTAGAGGTTCTCATTAATAAGTCAGAGCTTCCCATAGTAACTCTCCATTCTGGTTTTGGAGAATTCTGTGTCCCCCAAATCTCTTATTTCTCCTATCTGTACCCATTCTTTTTTATAATAGTTTATTGTCAAATTGGTTTCCATATAACACCCAGTACTTCTCCCCACAAGTGCCCCCCACCATGACCATCACCCCCTCCTTCCCTCCCCCTCCCCTTTCAGTCTTCAGTATTCAGTAGTCTCCCTTGATCTGTGTCCCTCACTCTTCCCCACTCTCTTTCCCCCTTCCTCTCCCCATGGAGTACTATATGGCAATGAGAAAGAATGACATATGGCCATTTGTAGGAAAGTGGATGTACCCATTCTTTTAATGCACAATCATGGAACCTCGAGGCCCCACAGTGCTTCTCCGTTTTTCCTGCATCTCATTCTCCTTCAATGTGGGCAATATCCTTTTAACATCACTCAACCATTTGTTTTTGGGCATCCTCTAAATCCCTCATTAGCAGCTGTGATACAGTAGGCACTAAACAATGTGGTGGGAAGGAAGAAAAGTGTAAGAATGGTCCCTTCTCTTGAGAAGCTCACAGTCTCAACAGGGCAAGAGAAATACAAATAAATGAAATCTTGCTATTTGCAATGATGTGGATGGAGCTAGAATGTGTTATGGTAATGGAGATAAGTCAGTCAGAGAAAGACAAATACCATATATTTCACTCATATTGGAATTGAATTCACAATAGAAATGAACTATGTGAAGGGGAAAGAGGAAAGAGGGAAGGAAAAAACCACAAGGCACTCCTAACAACAGATGGAGGAAGGTGGGGGGGAGATGGGCTGGATGAGTGTTGGGTATTAAGAAGAGCACTTGTGATGAGCACTGGGTTATGTGTGGAAGTAATGAATAACTGAATTCTCCCAAAGCCAATGTTGCACTCAATGTTAACTACTTAAAGTATAAATTTAAAAATAAAATAAACAGACAAGATCGGGCGCATTCCAGGTGGAATGGCAGTAGACTGATGGTCATGGTGGGGGGCACTTGTGGGGAGAAGCACTGAGTGTTATATGGA
>NC_043711.1:10261524-10263384 GCF_006229205.1 Suricata suricatta | reverse complement strand
CTCTCCTGTTAGACCTATGAATGCAAACATATGGTATCTATCCTTCCCTGCCTAACTTATTTCACTTAGCATGACACCCTCAAGGTCCATCCACTTTGCTACAAATGGCCATATTTCATTCTTCCTCATTGCCATATAGTACTCCATTGTACATATATACCACGTCTTCTTGATCCACTCATCAGTTGATGGACATTTAGGCTCTTTCCATGATTTGGCTATTGTAGAAAATGCCACTATGAACATTGGGGTACATGTGCTCCTATGCATCAGCACTTCTGTATCCCCTGGGTAAATCCCTAGCAGTGCTATTGCTGGGTTATAGGGCAGTTCTATCGATAGTTTTTTGAGGACCCTCCTCACTGTTTTTCAGAACGGCTACACCAGTTTACATTCCCACCAACAGTGTAGGAGGGTGCCTGTTTCTCCACATCCTCGCCAGCATCTAGAGTCTCTTGATTTGTTCATTTTAGTCACTCTGACTGGTGTGAGGTGGTATCTCAGTGTGGTTTTGATTTGAATTTCCCTGATGATGAGTGATGCTGAGCATCGTTTCATGTGCCTGTTGGCCATCTGGATGTCCTCTTTGGAGAAGTGTCTATCCAGGTCTTCTGCCCATTTCTTCACTGGGTTATTTGTTTTTTGGGTGTGGGGTTTGGTGAGTTCCTTGTTGATTTTGATACTGGCTCTTTATCTGATATGTCACTTGCAACTGTACTTTCCCATTCTATCAGATAGTTTTCTTGATTGTTTCCTTTGCAGTTCAGAAGCTTTTTATCTTGATGAGGTCCCAATAGTCCATTTTTGCTTTCATTTCCCTAACCTTTGGGGATGTGTCAGCATGTCAATGAGAAAGAATAAACTCTGGCCATTTGTAGGAAAGTAGAAGGCCCTCGAGGGTGTCATGCTAAGCGAAATAGGTCAGGCAGAGAAGTAGAGAAACCATATATTTGCACTCATAGGTCTAACAGGAGAACAGAAGAAACTTAATGGAGGACCAGGGGAGAAGAACAGGAAAGAGAGCTGGGGAGAGAGAGGGATGCAAAACTTGAGAGACTATTGAATACTGAAAATGAACTGAGCGTTGAAGAGGAAGGGGGGGGGAAGAGGTGGTGGTGATGGAGGAGGGCACTTGTGGGGAAGAGCACTGGGTGTTGTATGGAAACCAATTTGACAATAAACTAATAAAAAAGATATAGGTATGGATACTTAGATGCACAAGATGACAAATCATTAGGGAAGTGCAAATCAAACCCATAATATGATACCACAACACACATACTGGATGTCTGTTGTTAAAAACTAAAGCAAAAACTAAGTATCGGTGAGGATAAAGAGAAATTGCAACCCTTTGGTGCTTGCTGTTGACAAAAAAAAGTGAAACCGCTACTGTAGAAAAGATAGTGCCAACATTCCATACAAACATAGAATGATCATTTGATCCAGTAGTATCACTTCTGCTTATATAGCTACTTAGATGTCACAAGAGAATTTAAAGTAGTGACTAGAACTAAATTTTGTGTGCCAACTTTCTTTTTTTTCCATAATATTTTATTGCCAAATTGTTTTCCATACAACACCCAGTGCTCTTCCCCTCAAGTGCCCTCCACCATCACCACCACCTGTCTTTCCCCCTCCTCCCTCCCCCACCAACCCTCAGTTCATTCTCAGCTTTCAATAGTCTCTCAAGTTCTGCATCCCTCTCTCTCCCCAACTCTCTCTCCCTCCTCTGCTCCCCCTGGTTCTCCATTAGGTCTCTCTTGTTTTCCTGCTAGACCTATGAGGGCAAACATATGGTTTCTGTCCTTCTCTGCCTGGCTTACTTCACTCAGCATGACACCCTCAAGGTCCATCCACTTT
>NC_043711.1:10258876-10261424 GCF_006229205.1 Suricata suricatta | reverse complement strand
GTCTCTACACCCAGCCAAGCGTTCTATACCTCTTCCCCAGAGACAGTTCTATGAGCGCGTTCTGACTCTGTCTCTTCCCTTTGTCTCCCGGGCGCCAGGCACCTGTGCCACATTGGGCTGGGGATCTTACCTCCCCTGCCCTTCCGGGCTGGCCCGTCCTCGGATCTCCCCCGTTCGCCCCCACTCACTCAGGTATCTTTGAGGTTCTATTCCCTCTAGAGTTCGTATTTTCTCCTTCTGCTCTCTCAGTTGAACGTAATATCCTTCTCAGTTTGAAAAACGGTGCGGAGGGAGTTTACAAAGCTCCCTTCCTCTCCGCCATCTTGGCTCCACCAAAAACCCAACTTTCAAAAACACCTTTTTCACAGTAACCAAAATGCAGAGACAACCAGAATGTCCATGAACAATCTCAGGGATGAACAAAGTGTGGTGAACACCTAAAGTGGAACATCATTCAGCCTTACAATGAATGGAATTCTGTCACAGGTACAACCTCCATGATCCTCACAAGCATTATGTGAACTGAAAGGAGCCAGCACAAAAGGACCAACATTATACAATTACACATGTAAGAGTAAACAGTTTTAGAGACAGAGGTAGAATGGCAGAAGGGCAATATGAACTTAGTATTTCAAGTAGACAGAGGTTCAGATTGAGAAAATGAGTAAGTTCTGGAGATGTATACAGGTGGTGGTCACTCAACTGTGAAAAAAATACCTAATGCCATGTAAGTATATTTCAAATGTTTAAAATATTAAATTTTATGTATATTTTACCTTGACAAAAAAAAGATGAAAAAAGAGTGACATACTCTAAAAATAATTTCAGCGGTGCCTGGGTGGCTCAATTCATTAGGCATTAGAATCGAGATTTGGGCTCAGGTCATGATCTAACAATCTGTGAGTTCAAGCCACACATCAGGCTCTGCACTGGCAGAGTGCATCATGCTTGGGATTTTCTCTCTATCTCTCTCTCTGCCCCACCCCAGCTTGCTCTCTCTCTCTCCTGGTAAATAAATAAACTTTGAAAAAATTTCGAGTGCCATAAATAGCTTAATATGATGTAGAGAAAGGAATCCAAAGAACAGGAGACAAGGGCATTGTGATGGGTTTACCTTGTGTGATCCAATACCTCAACCCCGAAGTATACCCAAACTAAAAGGTCAGATGCCATATAATTCATAAGGTCATTGAGAAATACATTGGGGAGAGTTCTATTTTCTTCGTTGACAAGATTTACAGAGCTTCTCCCCCATATGAGATGTACCATTGCCATGCTGAGATTGAAAAGCATTTGTCCTGAGTTCAGCCCCTGATGAACTGCCAGAGACCATGTCAGCAGCCAAACACCATTTAAGATATGGTATTCACAGTGCATGTAAGAGTTAACATTTTCACCCAAATTGGTTTAGCCACGAGGCATCTCTATGAAATAAAAATGATGGGCAGCTAACTAAAGGCCCATCAATTTGTGTAACTGAAAAAATGAGCAAACCAAAACCAAAAAACTAAAAACAAAAATCCTACCTCCAATGATTATGAAGAAAAAATTTACAAGAGTCACCATAAAGAAGGGTCATAATTTCAATCTATCAGTCCTGAGACTGTACACTGGCCCAGATCCTCAATTGACAGAATCATTTACAGCAGATGGGAGGCTGTAAAATGGCAACAGAGGTTTTACATTTTCCTCCACTAAAAACCCAAAGATTCTGATTTTCACTCTAATTTTTTTAATGTTTTATTTTTGATAACAAAGAGAGACAGAGCATGAGAAGGGGTGGAGAGAGAGGAGGAGACACAGAACTGGAATCAGGCTTCAGGCTCTGAGCTAGGTGTCAGCACAGAGCTCTATGCGGGGCTCGAACCCACAAACATGAGATCTCACCTGAGCCAAAGTCAGAGGCTTAACCGACTGAGCCACCCAGGCGCCCCTGATTTTCACTCTAAACATTAATGGACTAAATGCCCCAATCAAAAGACATAGAATAACAGAATGGATAAGAAAACAAGATCCATTTATATTCTGTTAACAAGAGATCTACTATAGACCTAAAGACATCTTCAGATTGAATGTAAGGGGAGAACCATCTATCCTACTAATGGACACCAAAAGAAAGCCAGAGTAGCCATACTTACACCAGACAATTTAGACTTTAAAATAAAGACTGTAGTCTCTCATGATTTGTGTCCCTCACTCTCCCCAGCTCTCTTTCCCCCTTCCTACCCAAAGCAATTTACACATTCAATGCAATCCCCATCAAAGTTGCAGCAACATTCTTCTCAAAGCTAGAACAAACTATCTTAAAATTCATATGGAACCACAAAAAAACCCCAAAAGGCCAATGTAATATTGAAGAAGAAAACCAAAACGGGAGGCATCACAATCCCAGACTTTAGCCTCTACTACAAAGCTGTCATCATCAAGACAGTATGGTATTGGCACAAAAACAGACACATAGACCAATGGAATAGAATAGAGAATCCAGAGCTGGGCCCACAAATGTACGGTCAATTAATTTTTGACAAAGCAGGAAAGAGTATCCAAT
>NC_043711.1:10254256-10258776 GCF_006229205.1 Suricata suricatta | reverse complement strand
AAAACAGACACATAGACCAATGGAATAGAATAGAGAATCCAGAGCTGGGCCCACAAATGTACGGTCAATTAATTTTTGACAAAGCAGGAAAGAGTATCCAATGGAGAAAAGACTGCCTCTTTAGCAGGTGGTGCTGGGAAAATTGGACAGCAACATGTAGAAGAATGAAACTAGACCACTTTCTTACACCGTACACAAATATAAACATTAAATTTTTTAAAATAAATCCAATGGAACTTAATGAGAGGCCTAAACAGTTTTAAAACAATGCAGAAGAGAGGTGCCTAGATGGCTCAGCCAGTTAAGTGTCCAAATCTTGATTTCGTTCAGGTCAAGATCTCACAAATTTGACACTGAGCCCTACTTCATCTCTGAGCTGACAGCAAAGACACAGCTTGGGATATTCCTTCAATCTCTCTGCCTCTCCTGACCCATTCTTGCTCTCTCTCTCTCTCTCTCAAAATAAACAAATGAGCTTTAAAAAACGACAGAAGAAACCATTGCTCATAATGTATGAAAAATGTCAATCAATCAAATACTGTTGAAAGGCAAACTGCAGATTATCAAAATTTGAACTGATACATATATCATGATCTAGGTCTTCTAGAGTTTGGAGTCCTGTTACTCAAGTCTTTATCTTGAAACAAAGAATCCTAAATGCACAGAATGTCTCTCTGCTAAAGAGCTTTCTCAGGGCTTGCTTGATGTCTCTGTTCTGCAGACCATAGATGAAGGGGTTCAGCATGGACGTCACAACGGTGAACATCACTGACGCTATGGCACATGCTCTGGAGTTCTGTGAAGCAGCAGAACTAAGATACACCCCAAGGCTTGTACCATAGAACAAGGAGACCACCGAGAGGTGAGACCCACATGTGGAAAATGCTTTATACTTGCCCCTCACTGATGAAATTCTCAAAATGGAAGATACAATTCTAGAGTAAGAGAGGAGGATGCCAGTGAGTGGAACAACACCCAGAAGTCCACTTGCCAGGTACATGGCCAGGTCACTGAGGAAGGTATCAGAGCAAGCAAGTTTGATCACCTGATTGAGTTCACAGAAAAAGTGCAGGATTTCCAGCTCTGTGCAAAAGGAGAGGCATAAAATCATCAAGTCATGGAAAAGAGAGGCAAAAACACTCAATACCCAGGATCCCAAGAGTAGGATGCCACAGAACTTGGGGTTCATGATGACCATGTAGTGCAGGGGGTGACAGATGGCCACCAACCGGTCATAGGCCATCACTGTCAAGAGGAAGTTGTCCACTCCTCCAAAAAGCATGTAAAAGTACATCTGGCTGAGGCAGCCTGCGTAGGTGATCACTCTGCTCTGCGTCTGGATGTTCAGGAGCATCTTTGGGATGGTGATGGAGGTGAAACAGATGTCTGAAAAGCACAGGCTGGAGAGGAAGAAGTACATGGGTGTGTGGAGGCGGGAGTCTGTGATAATGGCCAGGATGATGAGCAGGTTCCCAGTGAAGGTGACCAGGTACATGAACAGGAACAGCCAAAAGAGCAGTGACTGCAGCTCCCTCTGGTCTGAGAGTCCCAGGAGGATAAATTCTGTAACATGAGTTTGATTTCTTTGTTCCATGTAACTGATGAAAACAGCTAGAACAGAGACAAGAGCATTGTAAAGGTATGAGCATGGATCACAGAATTAAAAGAAATGCTGTGATTTCAGCATGCTTCACTCATTAATTCTTATACATTACTTACCATTCTAGGTTATGTGCTAGAAAATTTGAGAGACTCTCTTTTTTCTTTTTTTTCCTCCATAATATTTTACTGTCAAATTGTTTTCTATACAACACCCAGTGCTCTTCCCCCCAAGTGCCCTCCACCATCACCACCACCTCTTTTCCCCCCTCCTCCTTCCCCTTCAACCCTCAGTTCATTCTCAGCATTCAATAGTCTCTCAAGTTTTGCATCCCTCTCTCTCCGCAACTCTCTCTCCCTCCTCCGCTCCCACTCAAGTGCTCCATGCTTTCCATGACTCTGAAACTGTTCACAATTCTTGTTTGGAATTAAAACAATTATTCAAATCAATATTCTTGGTAAATTTCCTGAGACCTTTTTTTTCACCCAACAAAATTTACTAATTATCTTGAGACAGTTACTGTTGAAAACATTTCAAAAAATAGTGATGTGTGTTTTACCATAAAGAGATTGAGTCTAGGGTTTCTGGGTGGCTAAGTCAGTTAAGCGTCCAACTTTGGCTCAGGTCATAATCTTACAGTTAGTTGGTTTGAGGCCTGCATTGGAGTCTGCACTGACAACTAGCTCAGAGCCTGGAGCCTGTCTTTGGAAACCAACTTGGCAATAAACTATTAATGGGAAAAAAAGGAAGAAAGGAAAAAAGAAAGGAAAAAAGAAAGAATGGAAAGAAGAAAGAAAGAACATTAAAAGTTTATTTTTATTTTTTCTTTATTTATTATTGGTACAGAGAGAAACAGGGCATGAAGGGAGAGGGACAGAGTGAGAGGGACACACAAAATCTGAAACAGGATCCAGGCTCTGAGTAATCTGCACAGAGCCCGACGTGGGGCCAAACCCACAAACCATGAGATCATGACCTGGATCAAAGTCGAGCGCTTAACCAACTGAGCCACATTGGTGCCCCAAAATATTTTTTTTAAATAGAGAGACACCGATTCTAAGATGCATGTGTCTCACAGGGAGGGAATTAAGTAATAAATGATGTTTCCAGTGGTGGTTGAAACTAGTAAGTTACATAATTTAGGACAAAACTGTCCTAAGTGGAAGGGAAACCTGCCATTGTATCATGTCTGATCATGGGCTTCCAACCTGGAAAACTAAGAGATATATGAACCATGCAGATAACTTTGAGAAAACCAGTTAAGGTAGAGAAATTTCATGTACAAAGTCCTTGGGTCAAAAGCTCACTTGAAATCATCAGAGAACAACAAAGAGAAAGTCATGAGCAGAGCAGGTGACACAGTGGAAGTAGGAGCTGGATGTAAATAAGAGAAGAGCTCAAAGCCTCCTGCATCTGTGGAAACATTCCAAAGCAATGGACAGTACATTTCATGGCCATTTTATATGTACATGTTATGATATCTATCAAAGAGAAGGATACATTATGTGTTTTACAGGAGTGTGCTTCACTGATAAATTCTCTCTGAGCCACACACCAGCACACACACACACATGAGTGTACATAGTGAGAGAAAGGGGTAGAGAACTCTCTTATTGTGGTACTGTGTACTCTTATAGCAGAAGCACAACTTTTTAGAAAACAGGTGAAAGGCTACACCGTAAGTCAGAGGGCTCCTTTCTCCTTGGGGAATTGCATTTTGTAATGTAGGCATTCCAATGTAGTAGCCATGGCTAAGGATCACTAGAGCCACACATAGTTAAAAATATTACCATCAATCTTTCCAAAACTCTTCAAAGGGGAAATATTTCCACTTTTATTCCATCAGTCCAGCATTGCATTCATTCCAACACCAAGAAAAGCATTGCAGGCAAGAAAACTACAGAACAATATTTCCAAGTAATATGGATGTGAAATGATTCAAACAATGCAACCTTTTGATTATGGTGTAGAAAAGGATTTTTGCATCATGACCTCGTGGAATTTATACTTGGAAGGCAAGAATGGTTTAACTAATAAATCTCCCTCAGTATAATACCACACATTAACAGAATGAAGGATGAAAGCACGTGATTATCTCAACAGATGGTAAATAAAACATTATTAAGTGCAGCATTCCTTAATAGTAACAGCATTAAAGAAACTAAGAATGGAAGGAAAGTTCCACAACATGAAATAGGCAGAAACCATATGTTTGCACTCATAGGTCTAGCAGGAAAACAAGAGAGACCTAATGGAGAACCAGGGGGAACAGAGGCGGGAGAGAGAGTTGGGGAGAGAGAGGGATGCAAAACTTGAGAGACTATTGAAAGCTGAGAATGAACTGAGGGTTGGGGGGAAGGGGGGAGGGGAGAAGACAGGTGGTGGTGATGGTGGAGGGCACTTGAGGGGAAGAGCACTGGGTGTTGTATGGAAAACAATTTGACAATAAAATATTATGGGAAAAAAAAACCCACCTCTAAAATCATTCTCGATAGTGAAACACTTGAGAGCCACCCCTGAGATAAGGCAAGAGAAGCATGTCTGCCTTCATGAAATTTATACAACATGGTATTCAAATCCCACATAGAGCAAATTGACAAAAAATGTAAAAAGAAAAGAAACAAAAGAAGCAAATTAAAAGCATCAAAATTAGAATGAAAAAAGTAATATGATTTCTTTTTTCTTTTTTTTTTCCAAAATATTTTATTGTCAAATTGTTTTCCATACAACACCCAGTGCTCTTCCCCTCAAGTGCCCTCCACCATCACCACCACCTGTCTTCCCCCCACCCCCCTCCCCCCCAACCCTCAGTTCATTCTCAGCATTCAATAGTCTCTCAAGTTCTGCATCCCTCTCTCTCCCCAACTCTCCCTCCTCCGTTCCCCCTGGTTCTCCATTAGGTCTCTCTTGTTTTCCTGCT
>NC_043711.1:10250962-10254156 GCF_006229205.1 Suricata suricatta | reverse complement strand
TGAATATATACCACATCTTCTTGATCCATTCGTCAGGTGATGGACATTTCGGCTCCTTCCATGTTTTGGCTATTGTTGACATTGCTGCTATGAACATTGGGGTACATGTGCTCCTATGCATCAGCATTTCTGTCTCTCTTGGGTAAATCCCCAGCAATGCTATTGCTGGGTCATAAGGGAGTTCTATGGATAGTTTTTTTTTTCTCTTCACAAGAAGGTGATCTTATTAAAAAATATATAGCATCAAAACAAGAAAAATGTTAGAGTAGTAAATGAATTAAGCAACGTTGGAGAATAAAAGTCCATGCAAACATAAAACTAATGTAGCCAATGGAATCTCACAATGAAGTGTACCATATGAAAGAAAATCTACCTGTATCACATTGTCTGACAAAGTCTCATTGAAACAGCTGGGCAAAAAACATGCAGAAAAACAAGATCTTGAAAAGAGAAGAGTCTGTAAATCAGGACATGAAAAATTGCACAGAAAATGCTCTACACTTAAGAAAATGTATCCCAGAGTGTATTGTTCACAATGTTGAAATTCCTACACATGTGAACCGAAATTGAACGTATAAAGAAATGGCCAGTAAAAATGTGAATTAGGTAGTCTCTCAGGTTTTGCATCTCTCTCCCTCCCCAACTCTCTACCCACCTTCCCTTCTCCATGTCCCTCCATTAGGTTTCTCCTGTTAGACCTATGAGTGCAAACACATGGTAACTGTCCTTCTCCACCTGACTTGTTTCGCTTAGCATGACACCCTCGAGGTCCACCACTTTGCTACAAATGGCCAGATTTCATTCTTTCTCACTGCCATGTAATACTCCATTGTATGTATATACTACAACTTTTTGATTCATTCATCAGGTGATGGACATTTAGGCTCTTACCATAATTTGGCTATGGTTAACAGTGCTTCTATGAACATTAGGGTACATGTGCCCCTATACGTCAGCACTTCTGTATCCTGAGGGTTGAAGAGGAAGGGGGAGGAGGAAGGAAGGTGGTGGTAATGGAAGAGGGCACTTGTGGGGAAGAGCATTAGGTGTTATACTAACACCAATTTGACAATAAACTATTTTTAAAAAATGAGAATTAGGTTATCACATTTGGTGTGGAACTTGACGTGTAATCAAAGTGGAAGAATTCTTATGTACCTCTGGTAAAAAATTAGAATGGAGTCATCAGTATGAACATGCCTTGGCTTATATAAAACTACTGAGGTTTACATATAAACACATATATGGATGTCTGCATATACAAAGAGGAGTAAACAATCATGTTTCCTTTCCAAGTCACTAGAGAATATGTAGAAATCATGGTAGTAACGAGCAAAACAGGTACCAAGATCTTGAATCTAACCCTATGATCCAATAAAATAAAACAGGGCCCCTCACAGAAATGACTGATTGAAGACCTCTAGAGGAACATACATTAAGCTGAAGGCGAAGCTGAAGCATCTTTTCCTGTAACACATAATGAAATGCTGCCCCCCAAAACTCAAGAATGATGGAGACAGGACAAAGGGACATATCAGCTAACTGAAGGAGCTCTCCATTGCCAAATCTGAAACAATTTGAGAAACAAAATAAACTAGTATTGGGTTCTAACACAGAGTACATCAACTAAATAATTGAAAAATAAATACCGAAAACACAATCTCAATTGTGTCGAAAACCAATATTTACAGAAATATTCTACTCTTAAGGAGGTGCAACATAACTACCACTACTGAAAGATGGGGTTGCACATAGAAAGTTCCTACAGGAGAACAGGATGGAAAGAAAGGAGAAAGAGAAATCTGACAAATATCGTGTCAGCCATGACATCAATATCAACACCACAGAGAATTAATCTTGTTGACAGTATGTACCCTTCATCAGGACATGAACATGCCTGAATCCCTCTCTGGTCTTCATGTACAACATCCACAGTCCCAGTCTACTCATGAAAATAGAATAAGAAGGCAAGTCCAAAAGAATTTTTTAGAGAATATGTGACTGGTACTCTTAAAACTATCAGTTGCTTTAAGAACAAATAAAGCATGAGAAAAAGTCACTGAGTGTGGAACCTCAGCAGGTATGAGGATTAAAAGTAACAAGTGTAAGACATAGGATGTGTTCATACCTGCAGAGACTGGGAAGAGAGCTCATGAGGACCCACTGAAAAAACATAGGAAGTTTGTTTTGTAATGTAAAACTTTTCAAACACTAAGGCTGACTGAAAGTTAAAATTATTAATGAAAGACAAAATCTTTGGAAACCCTGTGCTCTGAGAGTCCCTAAGGATCTCCTATGGGTATAAGCAGTATCACTGCTGTCAGTGACTCTTTCCATCAGTAAAATAAAATAGTACCACATATAAGCTTCTGAAAATTTTCAACAAATGGTGGCTATTAGATATCTGGACTGTTTCCAGTAAACATTTAAGAATGAATAAAAAAATTCATCTGAATTTCTGTGTTCATGGTTTCTACCCCCTCAGAGACCCATGTCACGCCTCCCACCTCACGCTCCTGGTACTCATTCTGTCCCTCAATATCCCCTCTCACACTCTGAACACAACAGTAGTTTTTCCCTCACAATAACCTGAATCATTTTTCTAGAGAGAAGGCCTGTTCATAGCTGCCCCGACATAAAATCTTCACTCACATTTCACTAATTTCAGAAATGAATTTCTACCTTCTAGCCAAAATGTAAGATTGTTTTTAATCTGATTATTGCCTACCCAGACAGGTTCATTTGGGTTCATTTTGCAGGCCATGCTCCTGGTTATTGAGAAGCAAAAAGTATTTCTAATTCCAATAGTACAATTTCCACTCTACTCAAACTCTAAATTACCTCCTGTCCTGTTCCTTTCTGGACTGCCTACACTCCTTATTTCCATGGAAATTTCCCAACACCACCTTCCAGGCTCAGCACCTGTAAGCTTCTAAGCAAAGCCTTCACAGACTCCTGTGAAGGAGTGCTCTTTTGTGAAAACAATTACAGATAAAGCAAATAGACAACTTTAGGGGATCGACTTCCCCAGACTTCAATGCAACCTCTTGTTACTACATTTATTTAATTTAATTTTGTATCTGTCACTCTGCACAGTGAGAACTTGAGAGAGAAAACAATGCCTTAGTCATTTATTTATTCCAAGTATAAACAGAGGTATCTGCCACAAATTAATTGCTGAAAAAACTTGTTGA
>NC_043711.1:10242527-10250862 GCF_006229205.1 Suricata suricatta | reverse complement strand
CTTGGAATTCCCTGAATGTCTCTTCTCCCATTAAACTCTCTTATCTCAAAAGGAGATCCACTGTCTGTAAGCATTCTCACTAATAAGTCAGAGCAACCACTCATACATATCCAATTCTTTATTTGGAGAATTCAGTGTCCCCTAAATCTCTTTATTCTCCCATCTCTACTCATTTCGTTGGCTCATAATCATGGAACTCTCAGCCCCCATGGCATTTCTTCTTTTCACCTGCTTCTCCTTTCTTCTTCATTGTAGGTAATGTCTGTTTAACATCACTCAACCATTTGCTTCTTTAAGATTTTACTAACACTTCATTATCAGTTGCTTTACAATAGGCACTAAACTACATGAGGTGAAGGAAGAAAGGTGTAAGAAACGGTCTCTTCTCTTGAGGAGCTCACAGTCGCAACAGGGCAAGAGACAAGAAGATAAATCAATGTGCTAACCTGAAGAGGCACTGGCACCTAATGAAGAAAATACAAATGTAGACAACTCTTTCACAACAGATAAGTGAGTGCTGCACAAACAAGCTACTAATTTTCCTGAGTCCTGCTGTAGGTGAAAGTGGTAAGAGCATTGCAAGATGAAGTATCCAGGAGCCAATGTGAGAACTACTTCATACTTGCTACCAATAATCAGAAGGCAAGTATGACAATTCAAACATGACCCTGAGCAGTTAGACAGCATTCACAGAGCAGAGGTGCTGATATTTTGGCTATCAGCTTGACACGTGTTTGTGAAAACATCTGAATGACAGTGCAGATTTCATGACAGGATGTCCAAGGTCAATGTCTCCCTGTGGAAAACTCATCCTGAAACAATGTTAGACACAAACTGTTTCTACTACAACAGTCTAAGAAAACTGTAGATGGGAAAATAGGGAATCAATGGACTCCACTAAAAGTAAAAAATAAAAAATAAAAATTTTGTCTTTGCAACTTGGGTGGACCTAGAAGCTATAGACTATAGTGCTCAGGGAAATGAGTCCACCAGATAAAGACAAATAGCATTTGACCTCACTTGTAGGTGGAACTTAAGAAGCAAAACAAATGAACAAACATGGAAAACAAACAAAGAAACAAAAACAGACTTTTAATACAGGGAAAAAGCTGTTGGTTGCAAGAGAAAAGGTGGCTATGTTTGGGTGAGACAGAGAAAGGGAATTAAAAGTACACCTATCTCCATGACACTGAACAGTGTATAAAATTGTGGATGCATTACATTGTATACCGGAAATTAATATAATTCTGTAAGGTATACTTCAATAAAAATAATGGTTAAAGAAGAAGGAAAATATACTCAGAGAAGTTCTGACATTTTAAGTTTTAAATGACCAGCTGTCACATCAACAATACAACCAGATATATAATTCAATGGAATAGGAGGAAGACCAGAAATAAATCCTTATATTCTGATTGAATGATTTTTGACAAGACTTCCGGCATATATTAATGGTAAATAGGCAATCTTTCCAAGAAATCATGATGGAAAAACTCGACATCCACATCAAACAAGATGAAGGTGACCCTTCTGTCCACATCTGCAAACATGACTCCAAATGGATCACAGATCTAAATGTAATATATAAAGCTGTCAATAAACACTTAAAATAAAACATACAGGTACATCTTTATGATCCTGGATTGGACAAAGATTTCTTGGATGCAACACCAAAGATACAGGCAGCTAGAGAAAAGTTACATCAGCAAAATCAAAATATTTGTGCACTGAAGGGCACTGTTTCCAAAGAAAAGGCGACCCATAAAGTGGAGAAACTATGGGTGAATCACACACTTGAAAATATATTAATATCCAAACTATGTACAGATTTTCAAGAATTCTTGAAAAAAACAACGCAATTTAATTTTTTTCACATTTATCTATTTTGGAGAGACAGACAGAGACAGAGCGTGAACGGGGGATGGGAAGAGAGAGAAAAAGACACAGGATCTGAGGCAGACTCCAGGCTCTGAGCTGTCAGCACAGAGCCTGATGCGAGCCTCAAAACCACAAGCCATGAGATCATGACCTGAGCTGAAGTCGGAGGCTCAGCCTACTAAGCCACCCAGGTGCCCAAACAACTCAATTTTAACTTGAGTGTTGGGTCAAGTGGGGTCTTAGCTGGTGTTTATTTCATTTTATCTGCTCCCCTTTACTTATTTTCTTTCTTTCTTCTCGCTTTCCCTGTTTCTCTTTGTATTTGATTCTGAGAGATAGTTCCATGAACATTATTGGCATACTAGTGTTTGAAAGTACCTCTAAACCTTTAGCTGGAAAAATGAAAATCAGGAAATGACCATTATGGCTTACAATCCTAGTGGGGGCCTCTGGGGTCAGGTGATACGGAGACATTTGTCTTACTCTGTCTCACACAGCACAGGTTAGGTCCATGAGTGTATCCTGCTATCACTGCCTAGTTTCTGGGATGCAGCATTAGAAAAAAGGCAGGTGGCAGGAGGCAGAGTAGCCATATATGGTTTGAGATCTGTGAAGAGCCTATTATGGTAGGAGGTGCTGAGAGAAATCACAAGACAGTGTTGCTGCCTACCAAAATATTAAAAGAAAAGTAATAATGCATCCCTGGGAAAATCACCAAGAATGGGATCATCAAAACCTGAGGCATCAGGAGATGCATTTCTCTTACCTTCACAGTTAATTTATGTTTTGGACTGTGGAAGGGAAAACTAGAGATTCCACAGCGAAAGTGGATTATTCTAAATTAATCACACAGGGTTCCAGGTGCCTCTGCTCATGCAGATGTGATCTCTTTTAAGGTACATTGACATAAAACCAGGGAAACCTGTATGTAACTTCTGGTGTGCTCCATGATTTTTCTCCAAAATTAGATACTTTAAAATATAGCCGCTTTTAACCCAGAGAAGAAGCATTTCACATTTACTCTACTACCTCCTCCTATCACAGTATAAGTAATCAATTTGCTATATTATGTATATGTTCTTAAAAATACATGAAATGGGAGCACCTGGTGGGCTCAGTTCATTGATCCTCTGACTTTAGTTCAGGTCATGTATTCTCAATTTATGGGTTTGAGTCCTGCATCAGGCTCTGTGCAGACAGCTCAGAGCCTATAGCCTGCTTCTGATTCTGTGTCTCCCTCTCTCTCTGCCCCTACCCCGTCTCCTTCTCTCTTGATCTCTCTCAAAAAAATGAACAAAACTTAAAATTTTAGAAAATCCATGAAATGGAATATAATGAGAGGTCTAAACAGCTTTAAGGAAGTGCAGAAGAAGGGTGCCTCTATGGTTTAACCAGTTAGGTGTCCGACTCTTAATTTCGATTCAGGTCAAGATATCACAGTTTGTGTGTTAGAGCCCCACTTTTAGACTTTGTGCTGATGAAATGGACAGTGCTTGTGATATTCCATCAATGTTTTTCTGCCCCTCCCCATTTCCTCTTGTTCTCTCTCTCAAAACAAATAAATAAACTGGGAAAAGAAACAGAAATGCCTGATTCTAATGTGTGAAAAACCAATGGCAAACTAATACTATAGAAAGATAAACTGCGGACGGTCAGCCTATGAACTGAAACAAACATCATGGTCTAGGCCTTATAGGGTTTTCAGCCCCGTTACTCAAGTCTTAATCCTGAAACAAAGAATCTGATTTGCAGAGAATGTCTCTCTACTCAAGAACTTTCTCAGGGCTTGCTTGATATCTCTGTTCCTCACACCATAGATGAAGGGGTTCAGCATGGGTGTCACCACTGTGTACATCACTGAGGCTATGGCACTTGCCCTGGAGTTTTGTGAAGTGGCAGAACTAAGATACACACCAAGGCTTGTACCATAGAACAAACAGACCATCGAGAGGTGTGACCCACATGTGGAAAATGCTTTATATTTGCCACTCAATGATGAAATTCTCAAAATGGAAGATACAATTCTAGAGTAAGAGGAGAAGATGCCAGTGAGTGGAACAAGACCCAGAAGTCCACTTGTGAGATAGATCACCAGCTCATTGAGGAACGTATCGGAGCAAGCAAGTTGGATCACCTGCTTCAGATCACAAAAAAAGTGAGAGATTTCCAGCTCTGTACAAAAAGTGAGTCGCAAAATCATTAAGTCATGTAATAGAGAGTTAAGAACACACAATAACAAGGATACCAGGAGCAGGATGCCACAGAACCTGGGGTTCATGATGACCATGTAGTGCAGGGGGTGGCAGATGGCCACAAACCGGTCATAGGCCATCACTGTCAAGATGAAAGTATCTAATCCTCCGAAGAGCATGAAAAAGTACATCTGGCTGAGGCATCTTTCGTAGGTGATCACTCTGCTCTGCGTCTGGATGTTCAACAGCAACTTTGGGACGGTGGTGGAGGTGAAGCAGATGTCTGACAATGATAGGTTGGAGAGGAAGAAGTACATGGGTGTGTGGAGGCGAGAGTCTGTGATAATGGCCAGGATGATGAGCAGGTTCCCAGTGAAGGTGACCAGGTACATGGACAGGAACAGCCAAAACAGCAGTGACTGCAGCTCCCCCTGGTCTGAGAGTCCCAGGAGGATAAATTCTGTAACACGGGTTTTATTTCTTCTTTCCATGTAATTGATGAAGACAGCTGGAACAGAGACAAGGGCATTGTACAGGCAGCAGCAAGATCACAGTATTAATATAAATGCTGTTTTCAACATGTTTCGTTCATAAAATCTTACACATTCCCTCTCAGTCTAGAATATGTACCAGAAACTTTAGGAATTCTCTAATGTCCATTTTTCCATGAGTCTGAAACTGTTCATAATTCTTGTTCTGAATCAAAACATCAATCAAAGCAATGTTCTTTTCCATGAATATCCTGAGACCGTTTTTTCACCCCACAAAATTTAACAAAGTATCTTGTGATGAGTATTTTTGGAAGCATTGCACAAAGTAGTAATGTGTGTTTCAACTTAACAAGACTGAGTCTAAGATGAGTGTCTGTCAGAGGGAGGAGGAGAACATTGATAAGGAATAAATGATGTCTCAAGTAGTGTTTACAACCAGTAATAAAATAATTCAGGACAAAGTAGTTCTAAGTGGAAGGAAATCCTGCCTTCATGTCATGTCTTATCAGGGGATTCTGAGCTAGAAACTAAGGGATATCTGAACCACATCAATAACGTTGTGATAACCAGTTAAGGCAGAGAAGTCACAGATGCAAAGACTTTGAGTCAAGAGCTCACCCATAACCATCAGGCAACATCAAAGAGAAAGTTATGAGCAGAGCTGGTAAACATCTAAATAAGAGAGTATTTAAGTGCTCTAAGCCTCCTGCATCTGAGGAAATATTCTAACGCAATGGACATGGGAAGATGCCAAGATGGCAGAGCAACATGAAAATTATTTGCCTCTCTCATCCCTGACTTGCAACTAGATCACCACCAAACCATCTCACATACCTAGAAACCTGATCTGAGGATTAACACAACAATGTGCACAACTTGAACTACAGACTTTGGGAGGTACACAGCCTGGAGAAGTGAACTGGTGTAGAGAGAAGCTGTGGAAGGCAAGGAGCTGTTTTTGCTGTGGAGAGAGAACAGAGAGATGGGGGAGAGTACAGGTAAAACACCTGCCTTAAAAGTAGCTGGAGAGAAAGAGAAAGAGTGGACTGAACAAAAACAGGATGAAAGGAGAGGGTTTAAATTCCATTAAGTCTCTATAAATAAGGGAACACAGAGTCTGGAACTCCACTCCTCGATGCCTGGTGGAGCTGTGGTGGGAAGGAGGAATCCCCAGGAACAGACAGCAAGGTCTGTGGGTTCCTCGGGCCACATGGGACAAGGCAGTTTCTCTGCTGGAAAAACATTTGGTAGAGAGCAGCCTTGCCACAGACAAAGGTCCCAGCACACTCCATAGAATAGCCACATTGCTGCACTTGGAACAAGTGGAGTCTGGCACCAGATGGGTTCTGTGATTTACCATAACCCCTGAAACACTGCTGCTACACAATTGTGCATACATTTTCTGGGACAGGTTGGCACCTGGCTACCATTTCTGGACATCTGCAGCACGGTCATGTAAAGATACCAGGGGGCTGGGGGCCACCAACACATTGCTTGGCAGGACCCTCCTCCAGAGGGTCACAGTGGGTCTATGTTGCAGAGCCCTCAGAAGTGAAGGGATTAGAAACAGCTCTATCTGAGATAAAACTCAGGATGGAGGTGTCCCCTGGGAAGCAGACAGCTTGGTCACAGACAGTGTAGAAGTGGGAAGTGGATGGAAGCTGGAGACAAAAGAAGGAGTGTTTGATTGTCAGTCAGAACAGGGAGTTCTGATACTAGAGACTGGGTAGCTGGGTGATACCATTTTCACCCCTGCTGCATATGCACATATGCACTTACCCACATCACAATGATTAAACCTGTAACATAAGCAGTCTCATTTAGTACAGAACTGAGTCGCTATACTGAGCACTGACCAACCAGGCAAATCACAATCTAGAGGAACATCACAAATCTCCCCACCTGCTTAGATTACAACTATCAAGTGCTTCATAGTTTGACTTCTAGGGGAAACGGGATATAATTTCAATCCTATTTCATTAGGTTAAATTATCCATCTATTCATTTTTTCCTTTTTTTCTTTCCTTATTCTTGAATACAGAGGGGGAAAATTCTTTTTATTTTCCATTTTTATAAAAAGGATCTATTAAAATTTTCTATTATAATATAAACTTTTTTGTAAATATTTAAAATTTTGCTTTACTTTAATCATTACATTTTATTCTATTTTTTGCCTTTGTTTTTAATTTTTTTGAAACGTTTCCCTTTTTTTTTCATGTATTTTCTCTTGTGTATTCTTTCCCTTCATTCTCTATTCTATCAAGCTTCCTACAACAAACAGACCAAAACAAACCTGGGAGCTAGCAACCTATATTTTATTTTTTTGCATTGTTTTTAATTTTTAAAGTTTTCTTTAACATTACTAATTTCCTTTCTTACTCCAAAATGAAGAAAGAAAGGGATTTACCACAAAGGAATAAATGACATCCAGGGACATAATGAACACAGATACAAGCAAGAAGTCTGAACCAGAATTTAAAATCACAATAATAAGAAAACTAGCTGGGGTTTAAAAAAAAAAGCATAGAATCCCTTACTGAGGAGAAAAAAGAAGTAAAATCTATCAAGAAAAATTTTAAATCCTAAAATGAACAAAACAGGAACCTTTAGATGCTGGCAAGGATGTGGAGAAACGAACACCCTCTGACACTGCTGGTGGGAATGTAAACTGGTGCAGCTGCTATGGAAAAAAGTGTTGGGGTTTCTAAACAAACTAACAAAAGAACTTACCTATAATCCAGCAATAGCACTGCTAGAGATTTACCCCAAAAATATAGAAGTGCTGATACTTAGGGACACAGGTACCCCAATGTGCATAGCAGCACTTTCAACAATAACCAGATCATGGAAAGAGCCTAAATGTTCATCAAGTGACAAATGGATAAAGAAGGTGTGGTTTATATATACAAGGGAATACTACATGGCAATGAGAAAGAATGAAATCTGGCCATTTGTGGCAAGGTGGATGGAATTCAAGGATGTCATGCTACACGAAATAAGTCAGGAAGAAAAGGACAGATATCATATGCTTTCACGCATAAGTGAACAGAAGAAACTTAAAAGACCATGGGAGTGGGTAAGGGGGAAAATAGTTGGGGAGAGGTACAGAGGGAAATCATGAGAGACTCTTAAATGCTAAAAACAAACTGAGGGCTGAAGTAGAAGTGGGAAAGAAGGAAGGGGTGATGGACATGGAGGACGGCAAATGTGGGGATTGGCACTGGGTGTTTTATGGAAACCAACTTGACAATAAATTATAAAAAATAAAAATAAAATGTTAAACCCCAAAAAAATAAAATAAAAAAATAAAAGTCCTATACCTGAGATGCAATGTCGAATGGCTACACAGTGGTAAGGATGGATGAAGCAGAGCAGCAAATCAGTGATATAGATGACAAATTTATGGTGTAGAAAAAAAAGATGGAAACAAAGGCAAAAGAGCACAATATAACATTCGAGAACTCAGTGACTCATTAAAAAAAAAAAATAACATCCAAAACATAGGGGTTTCAAAAGATGAAGAGAGCAGAAAGGGGGTAGAATGCTGATGTGAGCAAATCATAGTAGAATACTTTCCTAACCTAGAAAAAGACACAGACATCAAAATCGGGGAGCACAGAAAACTCCCATTAGATTAAAAAACACCAACCTTTAACAAAACATATCATACTCAAATTCACAAATACTCAGGCAAGGAAAGATCATGAAAACAGCATGGGGAAAAAAAGTCCTTAACCTAAAAGGAAAGACAGATCAGGTTTACAGCAGACCTGT
>NC_043711.1:10241236-10242427 GCF_006229205.1 Suricata suricatta | reverse complement strand
ATGGCTAACAGACACGTGAAACAATGCTCAACATCACTCATCATCAGAAAAATACAAATCAAAACCACAGTGAGATACTCCTCTACACCAGTCAGAATGCCTACATTAACTACTCAGGCCACAACAGGTGTTGGTAAGAATTCAGTTAAAGAGGGTCCCTTTGTACTGCTGGTGAGAATGCAAACTGGTGCAGCCTTCTGGAAAACAATATGGGAATGCCTCAAAAAGATTAAAACTAGAACTACCCTATGACCCTGCCATTGCACTATTAGGTATTGATCCAAGGGATACAGGTGTGCTGTTTCAAAGGGGCACATGTACTCCAATGTTTATAGAAGCACTACAGATAATAGACAAAGGATCATAAGAGCTCAAATGTCCATCATTGGATGTATGGATAAAGAAGGTGTCATGGGTGTGTGTGTGTGTGTGTGTGTTTGTGTGTATACACACATACATACATACATACATACAAAATGGAATATTACTCAACAGTCAGAAAGAATGAAATCTTGCCATTCGCAACTACGTGGATGACACTAGAGAGTATAATGCTAAGTGAAATCAGCCAGTCAGAGAAAGACAAATATCACATGAGTTCACTCATATGGTACAAAACAGATGAACATAAGGGAAGGGAAGCAAAAATAATATAAAATTAGGAAGGAGAGCAAAACATAAGAGACTCTTAAATACAAAGAACAGACTGAGGATTGCTGGAGGATTTGTGGGTGGGGGATGGCCTAAATGGGTAAGGGCCATTAGGGAAGACTCTTGTTGGGATGACCACTGGGTGTTATATGAGGAATGAATCACTGGAATCTATTCCTAAAACCTTATAGCACTATATGCTAACTAACTTGAAGGTAAATTAAACAATAAAAAAAATAAAAACAAAGCAATGGATGGACATTATAGTTCAGTGTCATTTTTACATGTATATGTTATATATGATGTCAGTCAACAACAGGATACAACTTATGTAATGTATACAAATGGGACATAAATCATTCCTACATAATTCTCTGTCTCTCTATCTTTACTTTGGGGTTCCAGTTGGCCTAAATGCTGCATTTTCTATTGCATAAGACAGTTTCAGCTTGCTACATTAACGTTGAGGATGTCCTTCATTGATAAATTCACTTCATGCTAAACACACACACACACACACACACACACACACACACACAC
>NC_043711.1:10237197-10241136 GCF_006229205.1 Suricata suricatta | reverse complement strand
ACAGGACAGCAAACATTCATATGTGTCCTTGCCAGGTGAGTTGACGGGATATAGAGACCCTGCTAGCAAAAGATACCAGGCACCAAGATCTTGAACCTAATCTCGTGATCCAGTGAAATAAAACAGGGCTCCTCGCAGAAATGACTATTTCAAAGGCTCAGAGGAAAATACAGTAAGCTGAAGTGGAAGCTGAAGCATCTTTTCCTGTAAGACACAATGAAATGCTGCCCCAAAAAGCCAAGAATGTTGGGGACATAACAAAGGGACATGTCACCTAACTGAAGAAGCTCTCTATTGCCAAAACTGGAACAATTTGAAGAGCAAAAGAAGGTAGAAGTAGGTTATAACGCAGAGGATATAATGTAAATAACTGAAAAATAAATATGGAAGACACAATATCGAGTTCATTAGAAAATGAATGATTTACAGAAATATACTACTCTTAAGGAGGTGGAAGATAACAGCCCCACTTTAAGAAGGGGCAGCAAATAGAAAGCCCCTACAGGAGTACTGTATGGAAAGAAAGGTGGAAGAGAAATCTGACAAATCCTGTGACAGCCAGAAAATCAATATTAACACCAGTGAGAATTAGTCATGTTGACAGTGTGTACCCTTGTCATGAGATGAACATGGCACTTTCCCTCTCTCATCTTCTTGGCCAACATCTACAGTCCCAGTCTACTCATGAAAAAAATAATAATAAGGCATCTCCAAACGGAGATTATTTTACAGAACACCTGACATGTAGTCCTCAAAACTATCAATTGCTTCAATAATAAACCAGGTCTGAGAAAAAGTCACTATGGGTGGAGGTTCAGGTGATATTTGAATTTTTTTTCTATTTTAGTTTACTGTCAAGTTGGTTTCCATATAACACTCAGTGCTCATTTCCACAAGTGCCCTCTTCCATGTCCGTTACTCCCCTTCACTCCTCCCTCTCCCCCATCAACCCTCAGTTTGTTCTCAGTATTCAAGAGTCTCTCATGGTTTGTCTCCCTCCCTCTCCCCAATTATTTCTTCCCCTTCCCCTCCCCCATGGTCCTCTGTTATGTTTAGGAGATATGAGAATTAAAAGTAACATGTGGAAGAGATAAGCTGTAATGAAAGAGCAGAAACTGGGATGGGGTCTTCTGATAACTCCCTGATCTATCACAGCAAAATTCATTTTGTTGTTAGCACCACGCTCTAACCAACTGAGCTAACTGGCCAGCAAAATTCATTTTGTAAATGTACAACTGTTCAAATATAAAGTTGATGAAAAATTAGAATTATGAATGAAATGCAAAACCTTTGGAAACACTGAGATCTGAGCATGTCCCCAGGTTCCATTTTTTGTGGTGTATAAGCAGTCTCACCGCAGTAACTGTCCATCAGTAAAATAAAATAATGATGCCACATAAAGAGTCTGGAAAAGATTTCAATGACATGATGGCCATAAGATATCTGGCAGTGTTTCTAGTAAACATTTAAGAATGAATAAAAAAATTATTTGAATTTTTGCATCCATTACTTCTGGCCCCTCAGAGAACAGTCCCTTGCATTTCATCTCACTCTTGTGGTGCTATGTATATCCCTTAAAATCCTTTGAACACCCTGAATGCAGCAATATTTTTCCCCCACAACATTCTAGGACATTTTAACATAGAGAGTACATGTTCATAGTTAATACCCTGACATTAAACCTGCACATACTCGTTACTAATTTCAGAATTAAACTTCAACCCTCTAGCCAAAATATACATTTCTTTGGTATTCTGACTCCAGCTTCTCTGGGTTCATTTGTTAATCTGAACCCAGATTTTTCCGGGTTCATTTTGTAAACCCTGTTCCTGAATTTTGATGAGGCAGTAACGAGTATTCCTAATTCCACCAGCACAACTCCCACTTTACTTCATCTCTATATTTTCTCCTCTGCTGTTTCTCCCTGGACTGCTTACCTCCCTTGTCTCTTTGGAAGAACGCCAACCACAATGTCAAGGTTAGCCACTTATAAGCTTCTCTGTGACTCCTGTGAAACAGTCCTCTTTTTTAAAACAATTAGAAATAAAATACACAGACAACTTTTGGGGATACACAGACAACTTTATGCTTCCCCAGATTTCAATGCAAGATCACATTATAACATGAATTTATTTTTACATCTCTCACTTTGTTTGTACAGTGAGAATCTTGAGAAAAGAAATGCTGTTGTAGTCATTTATTTATTCCCAGAACACATGTTGGTGTCTATCATACTTAATTTGCTGGAAAAAAAATGTTTCTTTAATGACTACAATTCACCACTGTTTCAATAACGATAAACAGTCACTCCCAACAATGGAAGAACCAGCAATGAAAACAGAGGAAAGACTGTTGAGAGATGAAGTCTCAATACTTAAGTACTAACCGTGGAGAACACAGATCAGGGAGAGATGGTGTAGTATATCCAGAGTTTCCCTCCAGAATCAAAGCCTTATGGGCAGGACTTGACATCACTAATCTCTCCTTAACTTATTATCCCTGCTGAGCATCCCCAAATAACTAGTGATATAAGGGGTCCCATAACCCATTTCCCCAGCACTTCTGAAGAGGCCATGGCTCACCCAGATGTTAGCACAGAACAGCGAGAGATCAATGACTGAGTCTCGTCCATGGATGACTCATGCAGTTGCAAATTATATCCCCAGGAAGGGAAAAGACATGTTTCCACTCTGAAGGCTCTGGAGGACACAGCTCTGTGCATATATCACCTGAGTTTATAAGAATCAACTTCATAGGTGCAGCAAAGACTTATTAATTTCTGTAGCTGCAGGGAATAAATTCCCATGAGTCTCATTAATGAAATCTTCTTTTGTGTCTCTTCCCATTACAAGACTTGGGTCTCTGGAGCTAGGAGAGAAAAGGAGAATGCAAACTGTCCTACTGTTGATATGGGGACACTGACTTGGCATTCTCTGATTGTCTGTTATCCCATTTAACTCTCTTATCCCAGAAGGAGATGCCCTGTCTTTAGAGGTTCTCACTAATAAGTCAGAGCTTCCCATAGTAACTCTCCATTCTGGTTTTGGAGAATTCTGTGTCCCCCAAATCTCTTATTTCTCCTATCTGTACCCATTCTTTTTTTATAATAGTTTATTGTCAAATTGGTTTCCATATAACACCCAGTACTTCTCCCCACAAGTGCCCCCCACCATGACCATCACCCCCTCCCTCCCTCCCGCTCCCCTTTCAGTCTTCAGTATTCAGTAGTCTCCCTTGATCTGTGTCCCTCATTCTTCCCTGCTCTCTTTCCTCCTTCCTCTCCCCATGGAGTACTATATGGCAATGAGAAAGAATGACATATGGCCATTTGTAGGAAAGTGGATGTACCCATTCTTTTAATGCACAATCATGGAACCCCGAGGCCCCACACTGCTTCTCCGTTTTTCCTGCATCTCATTCTCCTTCAATGTGGGCAATATCCTTTTAACATCACTCAACCATTTGCTTTTGGGCATCCTCGAAATCCCTCATTAGCAGCTGTGATACAGTAGGCCCTAAACAATGTGGTGGGAAGGAAGAAAAGTGTAAGAATGGTCCCTTCTCTTGAGAAGCTCACAGTCTCAACAGGGCAAGAGAAATACAAATAAATGAAATCTTGCTATTTGCAATGATGTGGATGGAGCTAGAATGTGTTATGGTAATGGAGATAAGTCAATCAGAGAAAGACAAATACCATGTATTTCACTCATATTGGAATTGAATTCACAATAGAAATGAACTATGTGAAGGGGAAAGAGGAAAGAGGGAAGGAAAAAACCACAAGGCACTCCTAACAACAGATGGAGGAAGGTGGGGGGGAGATGGGCTGGATGAGTGTTGGGTATTAAGAAGAGCACTTGTGCTGAGCACTGGGTTATGTGTGGAAGTAATGAATAACTGAATTCTCCCAAAGCCAATGTTGCACTCAATGTTAACTAC
>NC_043711.1:10228392-10237097 GCF_006229205.1 Suricata suricatta | reverse complement strand
TCAGCCATTTTGAGTTTATTTTTGTGAATGGTGTCAGAAAGTGGTCTAATTTCATGTTTCTACATGTTGCTGTTCAGCTCTCCCAACACCACCTGTTGAAGGGTCTGTCTTTTTTCCATTGGACACTCTTTCCTGCTTTGTCAAAGATTAATTGGCCATATACTTGTGGGTCCAGTTCTGGGTTCTCTATTCTATTCCATTGGTCTATGTGTCTGTTTTTGTGCCTGTACCATACTGTCTTGATGATGACAGCTTTGTAGTAGAGGCTAAAGTCTGGGATTATGATGCCTCCTGTTTTGGTTTTCTTCTTGAATATTACTTTGGCTATTCGGGGTCTTTTGTGGTTCCATATGAATTTTAAGATACTTTGTTCTAGCTTTGAGAAGAATGATGGTGCAACTTTGATGGGGATTGCATTGAATGTGTAAATTGCTTTGGGTAATAATGAAATTTTCACAATGTTTATTCTTCCAATTCCTGAGCACGGAATGTTTTTCCATTTCTTTGTATCTTCTTCAATTTCCTTCATAAGTCTTCTATAGTTTTCAGCATACAGGTCTTTTACACCTTTGGTTAGGTTTATTCCTAGGTATTTTATGGTTTTTCATGCAATTGTAAATGGGGTCAGTTTCTTTATTTCTCTTTCTGTTGCTTCATTTTTGGTGTATAAAAATGCAACCGATTTCTGTATGTTGATTTTGTACCCTGTGACTTTACTGAATTCATGGATCAGATCTAGAAGTCTGTCAGTGGAGTCTGTCAGGGTTTCCATGTAGAGTATCATGTCATCTGCGAAAAGTGAAAGTTTGACTTCATCTTTGCCAATTCTGATGCCTTTTATTTCCTATTGTTGTCTGATTGCTGATGCTAGGACTTCCAGCACTATGTTAAACAACAGTGGTGAGGGTAGATATCCCTGTCCTGTTCCTGTTCTCAGGGTGAAAGCTCTCAGTTTTTCCCCATTGGGGATGATATTAGCTGTTGGCTTTTCATAAATTGCTTTAATAATGTTTAAGTAAATTTATTCTATTTTTCGAGGGTTTTTTACTAAAAAGGGATGTTGTATTTTGCCAAATGCTTTTTCTGCATCTATCAACAGGATCATATGGTTTTTATATTTTCTTTTATTAATGTGATGTATCACATTGATGTATTTGCAAATATTGAACCAGCCCTGTAACCCAGGAATGAATCCCACTTGATCATGAAGGATAAATCTTTTTATGTGATGCTGAATTTGATTTGCTAGTATCTTGTTGAGTATTTTTACATCTGCTTCATTAAGGATATTGACCTGTAGTTCTCTGTTTTTCTTGGGTCTTTCTCTGGCTTAGGAAACAAGGTGATATTTGCTTTATAAAATTAGTCTGGAAGCCTTCCTTCCATTTCTATTTTTTGGAATAATTTTAGAAGAATGGTTGTTAACTCTGCTCTAAATGTCTAGTAGAACTCCCTTGGGAATCCATCAAGCACTGGACCTTTATTTTTTGGGAGATTTTTGATAATTGATTTGATTTCTTCCCTGGTTATGGGTCTGTTCAGATTTTCTATCTCTTCTCATTTGAATTTTGGTAGTGCATCTATTTGCCATCTATAAGAGACTCACCTTAGACCAGAAGACACCTTCAGGTTGAAGGTAAGGGGATGAAGAAATATCTACTATATGACTGGAAGCCAAAAAAAAAAAAAGCTGGAATAGCCATATGTATATCAGATAAACTGGACTTTAAAGTAAAGGCAGTAACAAAAGGTGAAGAAGGAAATTATATAATAATTACAGGGTCTCTCCATCAGGAAAAGCTAACAATTATAAACATCTATGTGCTAATTTGGGAGCACCCAAATACATAAAACAACTAATCACAAACAGATACAATCTTATCGATAAGAAAGTGCTAATTGCAGGGGACGTTAATACTCTACTTACAACAATGGATAGGTCAACCAGACAGAAAATCACAAAAGAAATAATGGACCTGAGCGACACACTGGAACAGAAGGAATTAATACATATATTTAGAACTCTGCATCCTGATGCTAGGGAATTCATTTTCTTCTTGAGTGCACATGGCACATTTGTCAAGATTGATCACATACTAGGTCATAAAACAGACCTCCATAAATACAAATGAACTGCGATTATACCATGCATACTTTCAGATCACAATGGTATGAAACTTGAAATTAACCACAGGAAAAAGTCTGGAAACCTCCAAAAATGTGGAGATTAAAACCAACCCTACTGAAGAATGATTGGGTAAATCAGGCAATTAGAGAGGAAATTAGAACATATTTTTGACAACCAAATCTCAAAACACCTTTATTCCCAGTAACCAAAATGTGGAGACCACCCAAATATCCATCAAGAAACGCACAGATGAACAAAGTATGGTAAACACATACAATGGAACATCATTCAGCCTTACAATGAATGGAATTGTGACAGACTACAACTTGGATGAACCTGAGAAGCATTAAGCTAATTGAAAGAAGCCAGCGCAAAAGGACCAATCCATACAATTAAACATATATGAGATGCTAGAGTACTCAGTTTTGGAGAGAGAAAATAGGATGGAGGGGAAGCATGGGCTAGGTGGAGGGGCAATACAAATTTAGTACTTCGATCAGAAAATGGTTCAGTTAGAGACAGTGAGAAAGTTCTAGAGATGGGCAGAGATGGTGATTGCTCAACTGTGAGAAAGTACCTAATGCCACATCAGTATATTTCAAAATGTTTAAAATAATAAAATATATATTTAGTATCACAAAAATATAGTGACATACTCTAATCGAATTTCAGGAGTGACAGGTGGCTTTGTCGGTAGGACATCCAACTCTAGATTTTGGTTCAGATCATGATCTAATGGTTTGTGTGTTCGAGTGCCACATTGGGCTTTGTGAAGACAGTGAGAGCTGCTTGGGTTTCCTTCTCTCCCTCTCACAGCCTCTACCCAGCATGGTCTCTCTCTCAAAGTAAACAAAGAAAGTTTTTAAAAAAGAATTTCTGTGCCATAAATAGCTTAATGTAATGTAGATAAAGGAATTCAATATGTAAGGAGACAAGGGCATTGTGATGAGTTTATCTTCTGTGATTCAATCCCTCAGTCACAAAGTATTTCCGTACTAACGGTTCAGAGGACATAAAATTCATTTCACATTGAGAAATGCCTTAGAGAGGGCAATAATGTCTTGGCAAGCTCTACAGTGTTCCCTCCTTTATGAGAGGCTTACCATGGACCTGCTGGAATTGAAATGCCTCTGTCCTGAGTTCAGCCCCTCCTGAATTGCCAGAGACCATGTCAGCAATCCCAAAACATCCCAGGTATGCTATTCCTAGTGTATAAGAGTTAATCATTCTCACCAACATTGGTTGAGCCAAAGAGATTTTTGGAAATGGCAAGCTCATCATGATGTCTCCATGAAACAAAAATGATGAGCAGCTAACTATGGACTCATCAAATTTGTGTAACCAAAAAACTAACAAAACCAAAATCAAAAGCAAAAGCAAAAACCAAAACAAACAAACAAAAAAACAAAACAAAACAAAACAAAAATGCCATGTCTAAGAATCATGCATAAAAGACTGGCCAGAGTCACCACAAAAAAGGGTCATAATCTCTATCTGACCAGTCCTGACACTGTTGACTGGCCCAGCTCCTCCTTTGATGGAACTATTTACACTGGATGGAAGGCTGCAAAAATAGCAACAAAGGTTTTACATTTTCCTCCAAATAAAACCCAAAGGCTCTGAGGTGGTGGAACTAGCTGGCTTATAATGAGTCATGAGTACTGAGGTCTGAACTAAAATTGGTACCTTGATATTGGGCAAGATGAGAGTACTTATGCCAAGGAAGCTGGCAAATGGTACAAGGAAGCTCTCTTCTTTATCCCCTTGTTCTTATGTTCTTCCTTTCTTCTTGCTTTCCCTGTGTCTCTTTCTCTTTACTTCTGACAGAGAGTTCAAAAATATTTATTTGCATATTGGTTTTTGAAAGGATATGTGGACTTTTAGCTGGAAAACTATGAATCAAGCAATAGAAAATTACCATTATGGCTTACAATCCAAGTGGGGGCTTTTGGGGTCAGGTGTTAAAAGACATTCATCATACTCTGTCTCATGCAGCACAGGTTAGGTCCATCAGTGTATCCTGATATCACTGCCTAATTTCTGGAATGCAGCATTAGACAAGAGGCAGGTGGCAAGAGGCAGAGTAGCCATATATTGTTTGAGATCTGCGAAGAGCCTATTATGGTAGGAGGTTCTGAGGGAAATCAAAGACAGTCTAAAGGAAAGTAATAATGCCTCCCTGGGAAAATCAGCAAGAATAATCCCTTCAAGCCCTGAAAAATTAGGAGTTACAATTTCTATTAACTTCACACTTAACTTATGTTTTAGACTGAGGGAGGGAAAACTAGAGATGACATACTGAAGGTGGATTATCCTAAATTAATCACACAGGGTTCCAGGTGCCTCTGCTCTTGAAGATGTGACTTCTTCCCAAGGTAGATTTGCATACAACCCTGGAAACTTGTATATAACTTCTGATATGTTCCATGGTTTTCCTCCAAAAGTAGATACTTTAACAGATATCTGCTTTCAACCCAGAAAATCATTTCACATTTACTCCACTACCTCCTCCAATCACATTATAAGTACTCAATTTGCTATATTATTTATATGTTTTAAAAATCCATGTAAAGGGGGCACCAGGGTGGCTCAGTTGGTTAAGCATCCAAATTCAGCTCAGGTCATGATCTCCAATTCATGGGTTCAAACGCTGCAACAGGCTCTGGGCAAACACCTCAGAGCCTGCTCCTGCTTCAGTGTCTCCCTCTCTCCCTTCCCCTGTACCCCTTTTTGTCCCTCAAGAAAATAAATTCACATTAACTTCTTAAAAATAAATCCAATGGAACTTAAAGAGAGGCCTAAACAGTTTTTTAAAATGCAGAAGAAGAGTGCCTAGGTGGCTTAGTCAGTTAACTGTCCAAATCTTGATTTCGTTCAGGTCAAGATCTCACAAATTTGACACTGAGCCCTACTTCATCTCTGAGCTGACAGCAAAGACACAGCTTGGGATATTTCCTCAATCTCTCTGCCTCTCCTGACCCATTCTTGTTCTCTCTCTCTCAAAATAAATCAATAAACTTTTTTTAAAAAGACAGAAGAAATCATTGCTCATGATGTATGAAAAACGTCTATCAATCAAATACTGTCAAAAGGTAAACTGCAGATTATCAACGACAAACTAATACATATATCATGATCTAGGTCTTCTAGAGTCTGGAGCCCTGTCACTCAAGTCTTTATTTTGAAACAAAGAATCCTAAATGCACAGAATGTCTCTCTGCTAAAGAGCTTTCTCAGGGCTTGCTTGATGTCTCTGTTCTGCAGACCATAGATGAAGGGGTTCAGCATGGGTGTGATGATCGTGTACATGATGGTGGCTATGGCACTTGCCCTGGAGTTTCGTGAAGCAGCAGAACTAAGATACACCCCAAGGCTTGTACCATAGAACAAGGAGACCACCGAGAGGTGAGACCCACATGTGGAAAATGCTTTATACTTGCCACTCAATGATGAAATTCTCAAAATGGAAGATACAATTCTAGAGTAAGAGGAGAGGATGCCAGTGAGTGGAACAACACCCAGAAGTCCACTTGCCACATACATGGCCAGGTTGTTGAGGAAGATGTCAGAGCAAGCAAGTTGGATCACCTGACTAAGTTCACAGAAAAAGTGAAAAATTTTCAGCTCTGTACAGAAAGAAAGTCGCAAAAACATTAAGTCATGTAATAGAGAGTTAAGAGCACTCAATAACGTGGATACCAGGAGCAGGATGCCACAGAACCTGGGGTTCATGATGACCATGTAGTGCAGGGGGTGACAGATGGCCACAAACCGATCATAGGCCATCACTGTCAAGAGGAAGGTGTCTAATACTCCAAAAAGCATGTAAAAGTACATCTGGCTGAGGCAGCCTGCATAGGTGATCACTCTGCTCTGCGTCTGGATGTTCAGGAGCATCTTTGGGATGGTGATGGAGGTGAAACAGATGTCTGAAAAGGACAGGTTGGAGAGGAAGAAGTACATGGGTGTGTGGAGGCGGGAGTCTGTGATAATGGCCAGGATGATGAGCAGGTTCCCAGTGAAGGTGACCAGGTACATGAACAGGAACAGCCAAAAGAGCAGTGACTGCAGCTCCCCCTGGTCTGAGAGTCCCAGGAGGATAAATTCTGTAACATGGGTTTGATTTCCTTGTTCCATGTAACTGATAAAAACAGCTGGAACAAAGACAAGAGCATTGTAAAGGCACCAGCATGGATCACAGAATTAAAAGAAATGCTGTGATTTCAACATGCTTTACTCATTAATTATTATACATTACTTAGCATTCTAGAATATGTATCAGAAAATTTGATGGACTCTTAACTACTCCATGTTTACCATGTGTCTGAAACTGTTCACAATTCTTGTTTTGAATTAAAAACAATTATTCAAAGAAATGTTCTCCATAAATATCCTGAGACCTTTTTCTTCACCCAACAAAATTTCCTAACTTTCTTGTGACAAGTATTATTGAAAACATTTCAAAAAATAGTGATGTGTGTTTTACCTTAAAAAGAGAGTGAGTCTAGGGTTTGGGGGGGGGCCAACTCAGTTAAGAGTCCAACTTTGGCTCATGTCATGATCTTACAGTTAGTTGGTTCGAGACCTGCATTGGGGTCTGTACTGACAACTAGCTCAGATCCTGGAGCCTGTCTTTGGAAACCAACTTGGCAATAAACTATTAATTAAAAAAAGGAAGGAAAGAAGGAAGGAAGGAAGGAAGGAAGGAAGGAAGGAAGGAAGGAAGGAAGGAAGCAAGGACATTAAAACTTTTTTTTTAATTTATTATTGATACAGAGAGAAACAGAGCAAGAAGGGGGAGGAGCAGAGAGAAAGGGAGACACAGAATCTGAAACATGATCCAGGCTCTGAGTTATCTGCACAGAGCCCGACGTGGGGCTCAAACCCACAAACCATGAGATCATGACCTGGACCAAAGTCGAGCGCTTAACCAACTGAGCCACCCTGGTGCCCCAAAATATTTTTTTTTAAATAGAGAGACACTGATTCTAAGATGCATGTGTCTCACAGGGAGGGAAAGAATATTAAGTAATAAATAATGTCTCCAGTGGTGGTTACAACTAGTAAGTAATATAATTCAGAACAAAATTGTCCTAAGTGGAAGGAAAACTTGCCATTGTATCATGTCTTCTCAGGGGCTTCCACCCTGAAAAACGAAGAGATATATGAACCATGCAGATAATTTTGAGAAAACCAGTTAAGGTAGAGAAATCTCATGTGCAAAGTCCTTGAGTCAAAAGCTCACCTGAAATCATCAGGGAACAACAAAGAGAAAGTCATGAGAAGAGCAGGTAACACAATGGGAGTAGGAGTTGGATGTAAATAAGAGAGAGAAGAGCTCAAAGCCTCCTGCATCTGTGGAAACTTTCTGAAGCAATGGACATTACAGTTCATGGTGGTTTTATATGTACATGTTATACATGATGACTATCAACAAGAGGATATATTATGTAATGTATACAAATGGAACATGATAACTCTCTGTCTTTCTCTTTATGTTTACTCTTGGTCCAGTTGGTCTAATTAATGTATTTCTTATTAAAAGAGAGAGCTTCAGCATGATATAAGTGCTTTACAGGAGTGTACTTCACTAATAAATTCTCTTTGAGCACACATACAAACACGAGTGTAGATAGGGAGACAGAGGGGGAGAGAACTCTCTTCTTGTGGTACTGTATACTCTTATAGTGGAAGCACAACTTTTTAGAAAACAGGTGAAAGGCTACACCATAATTCAGAGAGCTCCTTTCTCCTTGGGGAATTGCATTTTGTAATGTATGCATTCCAATGTAGTAGTCGTGGCTAAGGATCACTAGAGCCACACATAGTTAAAAGAATTACCATCAATCTTTCTAATACTTTTCAAACAGGAAATAATACCACTTTATTCCATCAGTCCAGCATTGCATTCATTCCTACACCAAGAAAAGTCATTGCAGGAAAGAAAACTACAGAACAATATTTCCAAGAAACATGGATGTGAAATGATTCAAGTAATGCAACCTTTTGATTATGGTGTAGAAAAGGATTTTTGCATCATGACCACTTAGGATTTATACTTGGAAGACAAGGATGGTTTAACTAACGAATCTCCCTCAGTGTAATACAACACATTAACAGAATGAAGGATGAAAGCTCATGATTATCTCAACAGATGATAAATAAAACATTATTAAGTGCAGCATTCCTTAATAGTAACAGCATTAAAGAAACTAAGAATGGAAGGAAAGTTCCACAACACAAAATAGGTCATATATGAAAACCCACCTCTAAAATCATTCTCGATAGTGAAACACTGAGAGCCACCCCTGAGATAAGGCAAGAAAAGCATGTCTGCCTTAAAAATTTATACAACATGGTATTGCAAATTCCAGATAAAGCAAATTGACAAAAAATAAAAAGAAAATAAATAAAAGGAGAAAATAAAAAGCATCAAATGAAAATGGAAGACGTAATATGACTTCTCTTTACAAGAAGGTGATCTTATTAAAAAATATATAGAAATTACATGCTGGTTTTTTCCCCATAGGATGTGTGTCTTGGGTTTTTCCCTTATTATTTTCTTTACTTTTTTTTT
>NC_043711.1:10224424-10228292 GCF_006229205.1 Suricata suricatta | reverse complement strand
GAATTTAAGGAAAGGTATTAAGCAGGCTGTGTTTTAGCTTATGGGCAAGTAATAAATTGTATCATTTATCTTGAATGTATCATAGATAAGCTGCTATATAACGATTGCCACTTCAGATAGCTGTGAAATTAGATGATTAACTAGTTGTTACTTAACCTTCTAATTTCTGCATAAGTCTAATTACATGAAATAGAAGTTGGTGTTTTGATTTTTTACTTTGCTTTGCTGTTTGGAGTGTCATTGTAACTACTGTATTGTAAATGATGGAAAATAATTGCATATGTTAAAAAAATAAATTGTGTTATATTCAAATAAAAAGAAAGAAAGAAAGAAAGAAAGAAAGAAAGAAAGAAAAAGAAAGAGAGAAAGAAACATATCGCATCAAAACAAGAAAAACTGTTAGAGTAATAATAAATTCAGCAACTTTGCAGAATAAAAATCAATGCAAACATAAAACTCATGTGGCCAATGGAATCCCACAATGAAATGTACCATATGAAAGAAAAACAATCTCCTTTATCACAGTTTTCTGACACAGTCTCATTGAAACAGCTGGGCAAAAAACGTGCAGAAAAACAAGATCTAGGAAAAGAGAAGAGTCTGTAAAACAGGACATGAAAGACTGCACAGAAGCTTGGCTCTACACTTGAGAAAATGTATCCCAGAAGGTATTTTTCACAATGTTAATATTCTTATACATGTGAACTGAAACTGAACGTATAAAGAAATGGCCAGTAAAAAAAAAAAAAAATGGGAATTAGGAAATCTCTCAGGTTTTGCATCCCTCTCTCTCCCCAACTCTCTATCCCCCTTGCCCTCCCCATGGTTCTCCATTAGGTTTCTCCTGTTAGACCTATGAGTGCAAACATATGGTATCTGTCCTTCTCCGCCTGACTTATTTTGCTTAGCATGACACCCAAGAGGTCCACCTTTTTTGCTACAAATGGCCATATTTCATTCTTTCTCATTGCCATGTAATACTCCATTGTATATATATACCATATCTTCTTGATCGATTCATCAGGTGATGGACATTTAGGCTCTTTCCATGATTTGGCTATTGTTGACAGTGCTGCTATGAACAATAGGGTACATGGGCCCCTATGCTTCAGCACTTCTGTATCCCGAGGGTGAAGGGGGAGGGGAGGAAGAAGGGAGGTGGTGGTAATGGAAGAGGGCACTTGTGGGGAAGAGCACTGGGTGTTGTATGAAAACCAATTTGACAATAAACTATTTTTAAAAGAATGGGAATTAGGTTATCACATTTGGTGTTAAGACTTGACATGTAATCAAAGTGGAATAACTCTTATGTACCTCTAGTAATAAATTAGAGTTGGAGTCATCAGTATGAATTTCCTTTGGCTTATATAAAAATACTGAGGGTTCCATATAGACACATGTATGGATGTCTGCATATACACTGAGGAGTAAACACTCATATGTTTCCTTTCCAGGTCAGTAGAGGATATATAGAAATCATGATAACAAGCACAGCAGATACCAAGATCTTGAATCTAACCCTATGATCCAATAAAATAAAACAGTGCTCCTCACAGAAATGACTGATTGAAGACCTCCAGAGGAACATATATTAAGCTGAAGGGGAAGCTGAAGCATCTTTTCCTGTAACACATAATGAAATGCTGCCCCCAAAAACTCAAGAATGGCGGAGACAGGACAAAGGGACAAATCAGCTAACTAAAGCAGCAACCCATTGCCAAAGCTGAAGCATTTTGAGCAACAAAATAAACTAATATTGGGTTATAACACAGAGTACATCAACTAAATAATTGAAAAATAAATACTTAAAACACAATCTCAATTGTGTCGAAAACCAATATTTACAGAAATATTCTACTCTTAAGGAGGTGTAACATAACTATCACTACTGAAAGATGGGGCTGCACATAGAAAGTTCCTACAGGAGAACAGGATGGAAAGAAAGGAGAAAGAGAAATCCGACAAATATCGTGTCAGCCACGACATCAATATCAACACCACAGAGAATTAATCTTGTTGACAGTATGTACCCTTCATCAGGACATGAACATGCCTGAATCCCTCTCTGGTCTTCAGGTACAACATCCACAGTCCCAGTCTACTCATGAAAATAGAATAAGAAGGCAAGTCCAAAAGAATTTTTTAGAGAATATGTGACTAGTACTCTTAAAACTATCAGTTGCTTTAAGAACAAATAAAGCATGACACCCTCAAGGTCCATCCACTTTCCTACGAAGGGCTATATGTCATTCCCTCTCATTGCCATGTAGTACTCCATCGTGTAAGCCAGGCAGAGAAGGACAGAAACCATATGTTTGCACTCATAGGTCTAGCAGGAAAACAAGAGAGACCTAATGGAGAACCAGGGGGAACGGAGGAGGGAGAGAGAGTTGGGGAGAGAGAGGGATGCAGAACTTGAGAGACTATTGAATGCTGAGAATGAACTGAGGGTTGGGGGGGAGGGGGGTGGGGGGAAGACAGGTGGTGGTGATGGTGGTGGGCACTTGAGGGGAAGAGCACTGGGTGTTGTATGGAAAACAATTTGACAATAAAATATTATGGGGAAAAAAAGAACAAATAAAGCATGAGAAAAAGTCACTGAGTGTGGAACCTCAGCAGATATGAGGATTAAAAGTAACAAGTGTAAGACATAGGATGTGTTCATACCTGCAGAGACTGGGAAGGGAGCTCATGATAACCCACTGAAAAAACATAGGTGTTTGTTTTGCAATTAAAACTTTTCAAACACTAAGGCTGACTGAAAATTAAAATTATTAATGAAAGACAAAATCTTTGGAAACACTGTGCTCTGAGAGTCCCTAAGGATCTCCTTTGTGTATAAGCAGTATCACTGCTGTCAGTGTCTCTTGCCATCAGTAATATAAAACAGTACCACATATAAGCTTTTGAAAAATTCCAATAATGACTATCAGGTATCTGGACTGTTTCCAGTAAACATTTAAGAATAAATAAAAAAAAATTCATCTGAATTTCTGTATTCCTGATTTCTACCCGCTCAGAGACCCATGTCATGCCTCTGATCTCATGCTCCTGGTTCTCTTTCTGTCCCTCAATATCCCCTCTCACACTCTGAACACAACAGTAGTTTTTCCCTCACAATAACCTGAATCATTTTTCATAGCTATTCCCTGACATAAAACCTGCACTTACAATTCACTAATTTCAGAACTGAATTTCTACCTTCTAGCCAAAATGTAAGATTGTTTTTAATCTGATTATTGCCTACCCAGCCAGGTTCATTTTGGTTCATTTAGCAGACCCTGCTCCTGATTGTTGATAAGTAAGAAGTATTTCTAATTCCAGAAGCACAATTTCCACTCTACTCAAACTCTAAACTGCCTCCTTTGCTGTTCCTTTCTGGACTGCCTACACCCCTTATCTCCACTGAAAGTAACCAACACCACCTTCAAGGCTCAGCACCTATAAGCTTCTATGCAAAGCCTTCACTGAGTCCTGTAAAGGAGCGCTCTTTTGTGAAAACAATTACAGATAAAACAAATAGGCAACTTTAGGGGATCTACGTTCCCCAGATTTCAATGCAACCTCTCATTACTACATTTATTTAATTTTGTATCTGTCACTCTGCACAGTGAGAACTTGAGAGAGAAAACAATGCCTTAGTCATTTATTTATTCCAAGTATAAACAGAGGTATCTGCCACACATTAATTGCTGAAAAAACTTGGTGAATAACTACAATTAATGAATGGTTCAATAATAATAAACAGATACTCCCAACAATGGAAGAACCAGCAATGAAAGCAGAGGAAAGACTGTTGGGAGATGAAGACCCATTGAATAAGCACTAACTCTGGAGGAGACAGATCAGGGAGAAATGGTTTAGGGTA
>NC_043711.1:10204852-10224324 GCF_006229205.1 Suricata suricatta | reverse complement strand
AATAACTACAGACACAAGGGGTCCCTCTCACCATAACTCATTTACACAGTCTTTCAAAAAATGTCCTGGCTCACCCAGATGTTAGCACAGACAGCATGAGATCAATGACCCAGTCTCTCCCATGGATGATTGATGTGGTTGGAAGTTATGTGCACAGGAAGCGAAGAGACAGACACTCATGTGTGAAACCTCTAGAACACATCTATTTGCTTATATCACCTGAGATTACACGAGTTGACTGCATGGGTGAAGCAAAGGCACTTTCAATTTCTGTAATTATAAGGAATAAATTCCCATGAGTCTCATTAAAGAAATAACCTTTTGTCTCTCTTTCTGTTATGAGACTAGGGTCTCTGGAGCTAGGAGAGAAAAAAGTATGCAAATTTGTCCCAGGGTTGGGACACAGCCTTGGAATTCCCTGAATGTCTCTTCTCCCATTAAACTCTCTTATCTCAAAAGGAGATCCACTGTCTGTAAGCATTCTCACTAATAAGTCAGAGCAACCACTCATACGTATCCAATTCTTTATTTGGAGAATTCTGTGTCCCCTAAATCTCTTTATTCTCCCATCTCTACTCATTCAGTTGGCTCATAATCAGGGAACTCCCAGCCCATCCACCATTTTTGTTCTTTTCTCATGCTTCTCCTTTCTTCTACATTGTAGGCAATGTTTGTTTAACATCACTCAAGCTGCTTCTTTAAGATTTTACTAACACTTCATTATCAGTTGGTTTACAGTAGACACTAAACTACATGAGGTGAAGGAAGAAAGGTGTAAGAAATGGTCTCTTCTCTTGAGGAGCTCACAGTCTCAACAGGGCAAGAAACCAAAAGATAAATGACTGTGCTAAGCTGAAAAGGCACTGGCACCTAATGAAGAAAATACAAACAAAGACAACTCTTCAGAGGAGATGAGTGAATGCTGCACAAGCAAGCTACTAATTTTCCTGAATCTTGCTGCAGGTGAAGTGGTAAGAGCATTGCAAGATGAAGTATCCAGGAGCCAATGTGGGAACTACTTCATACTTGCTACCAATAATCAGAAGGCAAGTATGACAATTCAAACATGACCCTGAGCAGTTAGACAGCATTCACAGAGCAGAGGTGCTGATATGTTGGCTATCAGCTTGACACGTGTTTGTGAAAACATCTGAATGACAGTGCAGATTTCATGACAGGATGTCCAGGGTCAAGGTCTCCCTGTGGAAAACTCATCCTGAAACAATGTTAGACACATACTGTTTCTACTACAACCGTCTAAGAAAACTGTAGATGGGAAAATAGGGAATCAATGGACTCCACTAAAAGTAAAAACTAAAAAGTAAAAATTTTGTCTTTGCAACTTGGGTGGACCTAGAAGCTATAGACTATAGTGCTCAAGGAAATGAGTCCACCAGAGAAAGACAAATACCATTTGACTTCACCTGTAGGTGGAATTTAAGAAGCAAAACAAGTGAACAAACATGGAAAACAAAGAAACAAAAACAGACTTTTAATACAGGGAAAAAGCTTTTGGTTGCAAGAGAAAAGGTGGCTATGTTTGGGTGAGACAGAGAAAGGGAATTAAAAGTACACTTATCTCCATGAGCACTGAACTGTGTACAAAATTGTGGATGCATTAGATTGTATACCTGAAATTAATACAATTCTGTAAGGTACACTTGAATAAAAATAATGGTTGGAGAAGAAGGAAAATATACTCAGAGAAGTTCTGACATTTTAAGTTTTAAATGACCAGCTGTCACATCAACAATACAAAGAGATATATAATTCAATGGAATAGGAGGAAGACCAGAAATAAATCCTCATATTCTGATTGAATGATTTTTGACAAGACTTCTGGCATATTTTAATGGTAAATAGGCAATCTTTCCAAGAAGTCATGATGGAAAAACTCGACATCCACATCAAACAAGATGAAGGTGACCCTTCTGTTCACATCTGCAAACATGACTCCAAATGGATCACAGATCTAAACATAATATATAAAGCTGTCAATAAACACTTAAAATAAATCATACAGGTACATCTTTATGATCCTGGATTGGACAAAGATTTCTTAGATGTAACACCAAAGATACAGACAGCTAGAGAAAAATTACATCAGCAAAATAAAAATATTTGTGCACTGAAGGGCACTGTTTCCAAAGAAAAGGCGACCCATAAAGTGGAGAAACTATGGGTGAATCACACACTTGAAAATATATTAATATCCAAACTATGTACAGATTTTCAAGAATTCTTGAAAAAACAATGCAATTTAATTTTTTTTCACATTTGTCTATTTTTGAGAGAGAGAGAGACAGAGCATTAATGGGGGAGGGGAAGAGAGAGAAAAAGACACAGGATCTGAGGCAGGCTCCAGGCTCTGAGCTGTCAGCACAGAGCCTGATGTGAGTCTCGAATCAATGAGCCATGAGATCCTGACCTGAGCCGAAGTCAGAGGCTCAACTAAGCCAACAGATGCCCAAACAACTCAATTTTAACTTGACTGCTGGGTCAAGTGGGGTCTCAGCTGTTTTTTTTTTTTTTCATTTTATCTGTTCCCCTTTTACTTATTTTCTTTCTTTCTTCTTGCTTTCCCTGTTTCTCTTTGTATTTGATTTTGAGAGATAGTTCCATGAACACTGTTGGCACACTAGTGTTTGAAAGTACCTCTAAACGTTTAGCTGGAAAAATGTAAATCAGGAAATGACCATTATGGCTTACAATCCTAGTGGGGGACTCTGGGGTCAGGTGATACAGAGACATTCCTCTCACTCTGTCTCACACAGCACAGGTTAGGTCCATTAGTGTATCCTGCTATTACTGCCTAGTTTCTGGGATGCAGCATTAGATAAAAGGCAGGTGGCAGGAGGCAGAGTAGCCATATATGGTTTGAGATCTGTGAAGAGCCTATTATGGTAGGAGGTGCTGACAGAAATCCAAAGACACTGTTGCTGCCTACCAAAATATTAAAAGAAAAGTAATAATACATCCCTGGGAAAATCACCAAGAATAAGATCATCAAGTCCTGAGACATCAGGAGTTGCATTTCTATTACCTTCACACTTAATTTATGTTTTGGACTGTGGAAGGGAAAACTAGAGATTGCACAGCGAAAGTGGATTATTCTAAATTAATCACACAGGGTTCCAGGTGCCTCTGCTCTTGGAGATGTGATTTCTTTCAAGGTACATTGACATAAAACCAGGGAAACCTGTATGTAACTTCTGGTGTGCTCCATGATTTTTCTCCAAAATTAGATACTTTAAAATATAGCCGCTTTTAACCCAGAGAAGAAGCATTTCACATTTACTCTACTACCTCCACCTATCACAGTATAAGTAATCAATTTGCTATATTATGTATATGTTCTTAAAAATACATGAAAAGGGAGCACCTGGTGGGCTCAGTTCATTGATCCTCTGACTTTGGTTCAGGTCATGTATTCTCAATTTATGGGTTTGAGTCCTGCATCGGGCTCTGTGCAGATGGCTCAGAGCCTATAGTCTGCTTCTGATTCTGTGTCTCCCTCTCTCTCTGCCCCTACCCCCCTCTCCTTCTCTCTCTGTCTCTCTCAAAAAAATGAATAAAACCTAAAATTTTAGAAAATCCATGAAATGGAATTTAATGAGAGGTCTAAACAGCTTTAAGGAAGTGCAGAAGAAGGGTGCCTCTATGGCTTAACCAGTTAAGTGTCCGACTCTTGATTTTGATTCAGGTCAAGATATCACATTTTGTGAGTCTGAGCCCCACTTCCACCTCTGTGTTGACAGAATGGACACTGCTTGCGATATTCCATCAATCTCTTTTTACCCCTCCCCATTCACTCTTGTTCTCTCTCTCAAAACAAATAAATAAATTGGGAAAAGAAACAAATACCTGATTCTAATGTATGGAAAACTTATGGCAACCTAATACTATATAAAAGATAAACTGCAGATTGTTAGCCTATGAACTGATAAAAATATCATAATGTAGGCCTCATAGGGTTTTCAGCCCTGTTACTCAAGACTTTATCCTGAAACAAACAATTCGACTTGTAGAGAATGTCTATCTGCTCAAGAACTTCCTCAGGGCTTTCTTGATATCTCTGTTCCTCACACCATAGATGAAGGGGTTCAGCATGGGTGTCACCACTGTGTACATCACTGAGGCTATGGCACTTGTCCTGGAGTTTTGTGATGTAGCAGAACTAAGATACACACCAAGGCTTGTACCATAGAACAAACAGACCATTGAGAGGTGTGACCCACATGTGGAAAATGCTTTATATTTGCCACTCAATGATGAAATTCTCAAAATGGAAGTTACAATTTTAGAGTAAGAGGAGAAGATGCCAGTGAGTGGAACAAGACCCAGAAATCCACTTGTGAGATAGATCACCAGCTCATTGAGGAACGTATCAGAGCAAGCAAGTTGGATCACCTGCTTCAGATCACAAAAAAAGTGAGAGATTTCCAGCTCTGTACAAAAAGTGAGTGGCAAAATCATTAAGTCATGTAATAGAGAGTTGAGAACACTCAATAACAAGGATACCAGGAGCAGGATGTTGCATAATTTAGGGTTCATGATGACCATGTAGTGCAGGGGGTGACAGATGGCCACAAACCGGTCATAGGCCATCACTGTCAAGATGAAAGTGTCTAATACTCCAAAAAGCATGAAAAAGTACATCTGGCTAAGGCAGCCTGCATAGGTGATCACTTTGCTCTGATTCTGGATGTTCAGCAACAACTTTGGGATGGTGGTGGAGGTGAAACTGATGTCTGAAAAGGACAGGTTGGAGAGGAAGAAGTACATGGGTGTGTGGAGGCGGGAGTCTGTGATAATGGCCAGGATGATGAGCAGGTTCCCAGTGAAGGTGACCAGGTACATGGACAGGAACAGCCAAAAGAGCAGTGACTGCAGCCCCCCTTCGTCTGAGAGTCCCAGGAGGATAAATTCTGTAACATGTGTTTTATTTCTTCCTTCCATGTAACTGATGCAAACAGCTGGAACAGAGACAAGGGATTTGTAAAGAGACAAACATGATTACAGAATTATAAGAAATGCTCTGATTTCAACATGCTTCATTCATTAATTCTTATACATTCCCTCCCAGTCTAGAATATGAACCAGAAATTTCAGGAACTCTCAAAAGTCTATATATCCATTGGTCTGAAACTGTTCACAATTCTTGTTCTGAATCAAAATATATATCAAAGCAATGTTCTCCTCCATAAATTTCCTGAGACTGTTGTTTAACCCCCAAAATTTTAACAAATTATCTTCTGAAGAGTATTTTGGAAAGCATCACACAAAGTAGTAATGTGTCTTTCAACATAACAAGACTGAGTCTATGATGTGTGTGTGTGTGTGTGTGTGTCAGAGGAAGGAATATAATATTAATAAAGGATTAAATGAAGTTTCAATTAGTGGTTACACCTAATAAGTAAAATAATTCAGGACAAAGTAGTTCTAAGTGGAAGTAAATCCTGCCTCTGTGTCATGTCTTATCAGGGGATTCTGAGCTAGAAACTAAGGGATATCTGAACCACATCAATAACGTTGTGATAACCAGTTAAGGCAGAGAAGTCACAGATGCAAAGACTTTGAGTCAAGAGCTCACCCGTAACCATCAGGCAACATCAAAGAGAAAGTTGTGAGCAGAGCTGGTAAACATCTAAATAAGAGAGTATTTAGGTGCTCTAAGCCTCCTGCATCTGTGGAAATATTCTAACGCAATGGACATGGGAAGATGCCAAGATGGCAGAGCAACATGAAAATTATTTGCCTCTCTCATCCCTGACTTGCAACTAGATCACCACCAAACCATCTCACATACCTAGAAACCTGATCTGAGGATTAACACAACAATGTGCACAACTTGATCTACAGACTTTGGCATGTACACAGCCTGGAGAAGTTAACTGGTGTAGAGAGAAGCTGTGGAGGGCAGGGAGCTGTTTTTGCTTGTGGAGAGAGGACAGAGACATGGGGGAGAGCACAGGAAAAGCACCTGCCCCAAAAAGCAGTGGGAGTGGACTGAACCAAAACAGGAAGAAAGGAGAGGGTTTAAATTCCATTAAGACTCTATAAATAAGGGAACACAGAGTCTGGAATGCCACAGCTCAATGCCTGGTGGAGCTGTGGTGGGAAGGAGGAATCCCCAGGAAAAGACAGCAAGGACTGTGGGTTCCTCAGGCCACATGGGATGAGGCAGTTTCTCTGCTGGAAAAACATTTGGTAGAGAGCAGCCTTGCCACAGACAAAGGTCCCAGGAGACCGGAGAGAATAGCCACATTGCTGCTCTTGGAACAAGGACATTAAGAGTGGAGCTTGGCGCCTGATGGGTGCTGTGACTTACCATAAACCCTGAAACGCTGCTGCTACACAATCGTGCATACATTTTCTGGGACAGGTTGGCACCTGGCTAGTTCCTGGACATCTACAGCACAGTCATGTAAACATACCAGGGGGATGGGGGCCACCAACACATTGCTTGGCAAGACCATCCTCCAGAGGGTCACAGCAGGTCTATGTTGCAGGGCCCTCAGAAGTGAAGGGATTGGAAATAGCTCTATCTGAGATAAAACTCAGGATGAAGGTGTCCCCTGGCAGGCAGACAGCTTGGCCATGGACAGTGTAGAAGCAGGGAGTCGATAGAAGCTGGAGACAAAGGAGAGGTGTTTGATTGCCAGTCAGTCAGAACAGGGAGTTCTGATACTAGAGACTGGGTAGCTGGGTGACACCATTTTCACCCCTGCTGCATATGCACATAAGCACTTACCCACACCACAATGATCAAACCTTTAAATTAAGCAGCGTCATTTAGTGCAGAACTCAGTCACTATACCAAGCACTGACCAACCAGGAAAATCGCAATCTAGAGGAACATCACAAGTCTCCCCTCCTACTTGGTTGACAGACTATAAAGTGATTCATAGTTTGAATTCTAGGGGAAATTGAATATAATTTCAATCCTATTTCATTCTGTTCACTTATCCATCTGTTAATTTTTATTTTTTCTTTCCTTATTCTTGAATACAGAGGGGAAAATTACTCTTATTTTCTATTTTTATATAAAGATTTTACTAAATTTTCAATTATAATAACTTTTTATATATTTAAAATTCTGTTTTACTTTAATCATTTTATGCTACTTTATTGCATTAGTTTTTAGAATTTTTCAAACTTTTTGCCTTTTTTCCTGTTTTATTCTCTTTTCTTTTCATTCCCTTCATTCTCTATTCTATCAACCTTTCTACAACAAACAGACCAAAACAAACCTGGGAGCTAGCATCCTTTATTTTATTTTTTTGCGTTGTTTTTAATTTTTAAAGTTTTTTTTAACATTATTAATTTCTTTTCCAACTCCATAATGAAGAAAGAAAGGAATTTACTACAAAGGAAGAAATGACAGCCAGGGACATAATCAATATAGACACAAGCAAGAAGTCTGAACCAGAAATTAAAATACAATAATATGAAAACTAGCTGGAGTTGAAAAAAAGCATAGAATCCATTTCTGTGGATACCAAAGAAGTAAAACCTAGCCAAGACAAATTAAAAATCCTAAAATGAACAAAACAGGAAACTTTAGATTCTGGTAAGGGTGTGGAGAAACGAACACCCTCTGACACTGCTGGTGGTAATGTAAACTGGTGCGACTGCTATGGAAGACAGTGTGGGGATTTCTCAAAAAACTAACAAAAGAACTCCCCTCTAATCCAGCAATAGCACTGCTAGGGATTTACCCAACAGATACATAAGTGCTGATGCGTAGGGGCACAGGTACCCCAATGTGCATAGCAGCACTTTCAACAATAGCCATATCATGGAAAGAGCCTAAATGTCCATTAACTGAAAATGGATCAAGAAGATGTGGTTTATATATACGAGGGAATACTACATGGCAATGAGAAAGAATGAAATCTGGCCATTTGTGGCAATCTGGATGGAACTCAAGGGTGTCATGCTGAGCGAAATAGGTCAGGCAGAGAGGGACAGATACCATATGCTTTCACTAATAAGTGTAACAGGAGAAACTTAAAGAACCATGGAAGTGGGTAATGGGGGGAAATAGTTGGGGAGAGGGAGAAAGGCAAATCATGAGAGACTCTTAAATGCTGAAAAAAAAACTGAGGGCTGAAGGGGGTGAGAAAACGGGGTGGTGGACATGGAGGTGAGCAATTGTGGGGATGAACACTGGGTGTTTTACGGAAACAAACTTGACAATAAATTATAAAAAATAAAAATAAAACGTTAAACTCAAAAAAATAAAAATAAAAAATAAAAGTCCTATACTTGAGATGCAATTTTGAATGGTTACCATGGTGGTAAGGATGGATGAAGCTGAGCAACAAATCAGTAATATAGATGACAAATTTATGGAGTAGAACGAAAAGATGGAAACTAAGGCAAAAGAGCAAATATAACATTAGAGAACTCAGTGGCTCATTAAAAATGAGTAACATCCAAACCATAGGGGTTTCAAAAGTCGAAGAAAGAGGAAAAGGGGGTAGAGGGCTGAGGTGAGCAAATCATAACAGAAAAGTTTTCTAACCTGGGGAAAGACACAGACATCAGAATCCAGGAAGCACAGAAAACTCCCATTAGATTCAACAAAAACCGACCTTCAGCAAAGCATATCATAGTCAAATTCATACAATACTTAGGCAAGATAAGAGTTATGAAAGCAGCACGGGAAAAAAAAATTCTTAACCTACAAGGGAAGACAGATCAGGTTTACAGCAGACCTCTCCCCAGAAAGTTGGCAGGCCAGAAGGAGCAGCAGGATATATTCAATGTGGTGAATCTGAAAAATATGCAGCAAGGCTGTTAGTCAGAATAAGAGGAGAGATCAAAAGTTTCCCAGACAAACAAAAACTAAAGGAGTTCGTGACCTCTAAACTAGCCCTGCAGGAAAGTTTAAGGGCGACTCTCTGAAGAGAGGGGGAAAAGAAGCAAATAAACAAAAAAGCAACAAAGACCAGAAAGAACCAGAGAACACCACCAGAAAATCCAACTCTATGGGAAACATAGTAAGAAATTCATATCTCTCAGTTCTCACTCTAAACATCAATGGACTAAATGCTCCAATCAAAAGACATAGGATAACAGTATGGATAAGAAAACAAGAGCCATCAATATGCATTTTGCAAAACACCCACTTTAGACCTAAAGTCACCTTCAGATTGAGAATAAGAGGATGGAGAATCATCTATCATGTTAATGATCTACAAAAGAAAGTTGGAGTAGCCATACTTATATCAGGCAACCTAGACTGTAAAATAAAGGCTATAACAAGATCTAGAAGGGAATTACATCATAATTAAGGAGTCTGCCCACCATGAAGACAAAACAATTATAAACTCTTATGCCTCAACTATGGAGACCCCCATATGTATAAATCAATTAATGACAAACATACAGAAACTCATTGATAATAATACCATAATAGTAGGGGACTCTCCTACTCCCCACTTACATCAACAGACAGATTATCTAAACAGGAAGTCCACAAGGAAAGAATGGCTTCGAATGACACACTAGACTGGATGGACTTAGCAGATATATTCAGAACATTTCAACCTAAAGCAATAGACTACACATTCTCTTTGAGTGCACATGGAATATTCTCCAAAACAGATCACATGCTGGGACACAAATCAGCCCTCAACAAGTACAAAAAGATCAAGATTATACCATGAATATTTTCACACCACAACTTTATGAACCTCGAAAGCAACCACTCAGAAAATTTTGTAAAGGCAACAAATACTTGGAGACTAAAGAGTATCCTACTAAAGAATGAATGGGCTAACCAAGAAGTTAAGGAGCAAAGTAAAAAATACATGGAAGCCAATCAAAATGATACCACCACAGCTCAAAACCTCTGGGACACAGCAAAGACAGTCATAAGAGCTCAGTATATAGCAACCAAGGCCGTCATAAAGAAGGGAGAAAGGTCTCAGATACACAACCTAACCTTACACCATAAAGGGCTGGAAAAATAATAGCAAATAAAAGACGGGAAATAATAAAGATTATAGCAAAAATTAATGCTATCAAAACAAAAACAAACACAAAAACAGAAGAGCAGTACAGATCATGGAAACCCAGATCTGGTTCTTTGAATGATATAACAATATCGATAAACTCCTAACAAGTTGGATCAAAAATAAAAAGGATAGGATCAAAATAAATAAAATCAAGAATGAGAGAGGATAGAGTACAACCAACACTGCAGAAATACAAAAAATAAGAGTATTTTGTAGGCAATTATACGCCCAAAAATTGGGAAATGCAGAAAAAATGGACAAATTCCTAGAAACATATAAGCTACCAAAACTGAAAGAAGAAATAGAAAATTTGAACAGACCCATAACCAACAAAGATATCAAATTAGTATTCAAAAATCTCCCCAAAAACAAGAGTCCAAGACTGGATGGCTTCCAGGGAAGTTCTACCAAACATTTCAGGAAGAGTTAACACCTATTATCTTGAAGCTATTCCAAAAAATAGAAATGGAAGGAAAACTTCCAAAGTCATTCTATGAAGCCAGTGTTACCTTGATTCCAAATACAGACAAAGACCTCTCTATAAAGGGGAACTGTAGACCAATTTCCATGATAAACATGAACAGTAAAATCCTCAACCAGATACTTGCCAACTGGTCCAACAATATATTAAAATAATTATTCACCATGACCAACCGGGATATATACCTGAGACTCAGGCTATTTCAATATGTGCAAAACAATCAATGTGACACATCACATCAATAAAAGAAAGGACAAGAACCACATGATCCTCTCAATGGATGCAGAGAAATCATGTGACAAATTACAGCATCCTTTCTTGATAAAAACACTCAAGAAAGTAGGGATAGAAGGATCATACCTGAAGATCATAAAAGCCATATATGAAAGACCCACCGCTAATATCATCCTCAATGGGGTAAACTGAGAGCATTCCCCTAATGTCAAGAACATGACAGGGATGTCTACTCTTGCCACTACTATTTAATGTAGTATTGGAAGTCTTAGTCTCAGCAATCACAGACACAAAGGAATAAAAGGCATCCAAATTGGCAAAGAGAAGGTCAAACTTTCACTCTTCACAAGTGACATGATACTCTATATAGAAAACCCAAAAGATTCCACCAAAAACCTGCTAGAACTGATTCATGAATTCAGCAAAGTCACAGAACATAAATCAATGCACAGAAATCGGTGGCATTGCTTTACACCAATCATGAAGCAATGAGAAATCAAGGAATCAATTCCATATACAATTGCACAAAAAACATAAAATACCTAGGAATAAATCTAGCCAAAGAGGTAGAAAATCTATACACTGAAAATTATAGAAAGTTTGTGAAAGAAATTAAAGACACACACACACACACACACACACACACACACACACACTCACAGAAAAAATATTTCATGCTCCTGGGTTGGAAGAACAAATATTGTTAAAATGTCTACATTACTCAAAGCAGTCTACATATCAATGCAATTACCATCAAAATAACATGAGCATTCTTCACAGAAGTAAATATGCAATTCTAAAATTCGTGTGGAACCAGAAACGACCCTGAATAGCCAAAGAAGCCCTGAAGAACAAAACCAAAGCTGGAGGCATCACAATCCCAGACTTCAAAATGGATTACAAAGGTTTAATCATCAATAAAATGTGGTATTGGCCCAATAACCAACATTCAGATCAATGAGACAGAATCAAGAACCCAGAAATAGACCCTCAAACATATGAACAACTAATCTTTGACTAAGCAAAAAAGAATATCCAATGGAACAATGATAGTGTCTTCAATAAATGGGGCTGGCAAAACTAGACAGCGACATGCAGAAAAATAACCTGGACCACTTTCAAACACCATACACAAAAATAAACTCAAAATGGATGAGAGACCTAAATATAAGACAGGAAGCCAACAAAATTTTAGAAGAGAAAGCAGGCAAAACCTCTTTGACTTTGGCCGCAGCAACTTTTTACTCAACACATCTCTGGAGGCAAGGGAAACAAAAGCAAATGTGAATTTGGGACCTAATCAAAATAAAAAGCTTCTGCACAGCAAAAGAAACAACCAGCAAAACTGAAAGGCAAATGATAGAATGGACAAAGATATTTGCAAATGACATGAGTGAGTATCCAAAATTGATAAAGAACTTAGCAAACTCAACACACAAAAACAAATGACCTAGTGAAGAAAAGAACGTGGAAAAAAAAAAAAAAACATGAACAGACTTCCCCAAAGAAGACATCCAGAAGGCTAACAGACACGTGAAACAATGCTCAACATCACTCATCATCAGAAAAATACAAATCAAAACCACAGTGAGATACTCCTCCACACCAGTCAGAATGCCTACATTAACTACTCAGGCCACAATAGATGTTGGTGAGAATTCAGTTAAGAAGGGTCCCTTTTGTACTGCTGGTGGGAATGCAAACTGGTGCAGCCGCTCTGGAAAACAACATGGGAATTCCTCAAAAAAATTAAAACTAGAATTACCTTAAGGGCACTTGTGGGGAAGAGCACTGGGTGTTATATGGAAACCAATTTGACAATAAACTATTAAAAAAAAAGAATGGGTTTTCCATGGTGGCCTAATAAAGTAAACAATTTTTACTAAAAACCAAAACAAAAACCTAGAACTACCCTATGATCCAGCAATTCCACTGCTAGGTATTGTTCCAAGGGATACAGGTGTGCTATTTCAAAGGGGCACATGCACCCTAAAGTTTATAGCAGCACTATTGACAATAGACAAAGTATGGTAATCCATTGATAGATGAATAGATAAAAGAGGTGTTGTGTGTGTGTGTGTGTGTGTGTATACACACACATATATACAAAAAATGCAGTATTACTTGACAGTCAGAAAGAATAAAATCTTGCCATTCGCAACTAGGTGGATGACACTAGAGAGTACAATGCTAAGTGAAATCAGCCAGTCAGAGAAAGACAAATATCATATGAATTTACTCATATGATACAAAACAGATGAACATAAGGGAAGGGAAACAAAAATAATATAAAATTAGGGAGGTGAACAATACATAAAAGACTCTTAAATACAAAGAACAGACTGAGGATTGCTGGAGGAATTGTGGGTGGGGGGATGACCTAAATGTAACGGACATTAGGGAAGACACTTGTTGGGATGAGCACTGGGTGTTATACATAGGAAATGAATCACTGGAATCTATTCCTAAAATCATTATAACACTATGTGCTAAATTGAAGGTAAAGTAAACAATAAAATAAAAACAAAGTAATGAACACTATAGTTCAGTGTCATTTTTACATGTATATATTATATATGATGTCAGTCAACAACAGGATACAACTTATGTAATGTATACAAATGGAACATAAATCATTTCTACATAATTCTCTGTCTCTCTATCTTTACTCTGACTGAGGTTCCATTTGGCCTAAATGCTGCATTTTCTATTGCATAAGACAGGTTCACCTTGCTACATTAACGTTAAAGATATGTCCTTCACTGATAAATTCACTTCATGCTAAACACACACACACATACACACATACACACACAAGTGCAGGTAGAGAGAGACAGAGAGAAAGAGAGTTCTCTGGTATTATGGTACTGTGTACTCTTGTAGGTGAAGCAACAACGTTTAGAAAACAGGGCACGGGCTACACCACAAATCAAAGAGCTTCTTTCTCCTCAGAGAATTGCAGTTTGTAAGGTAGGCAGTCCAGTGGAGGAGTCATGGATAAGGATCACAGAAACCACACAGAATTAGAAGAATTAACATTAATCTTTCTCAATCCCTTCTTTAAAAATTCAAGGGGAAAACACCTCTTACGTTACTTCCATCAGGCCAGTACTACACTGATACCAAGGCGTGAAAAGACATTCGAAGAAAAGTACAGAACAATATTCCCAAGGAATATTATTGTGAAACTCTTTGACTAAATGTTACCAATTCTGGCATAGCAGCCTTTTGATCACGGTATAGAAAAGGATTATGCATTATGGACCAATGGCATTTATTCCAGGAAGGCAAGAATGGTTTCACTCATAAAATTCTCTTTGTGTAATACACCACATTAACAGAATGAAGGATAAAATCACATGAGTATCTCAACAGATGGCAAATAAAACGTGACAAAATGGAGAATTCCATAATAGTAACAATATTCAAGAAAGTAAGAACAGAAGAACAGAGAACAGAAACTTCCACAACACAAAATAGGTCATATTGAAAACCCACCTTTAAAATCATTCTCAGCAGTGAAACATTGAGAGCAAGCCCTAAGACAAGACAGGACCAGCATTTCTGCTTTCATACCTTTTATGAAAGGTGGCATTGCAAGTTCCAGACAGATCAATTATTTTTTACAAAAAGGAAAAAAAAAGAAAGAAAGTCAAAGGCATTAAATTAGAATGGAAGAAGTAAAATGACTTCTCTTCACAGAAAAAAAAAGGTGATCATAAGACAAAAGGATAGCATTAAAAACAAGAAAAAATGGTACAGTAATAAATGAATTACTCAGTAAATTTGCAGAATATATATCAGTGCAAACATAAAACTCAAGTGGCTGATGAAATCCTAGAATGAAGTGTATCATGTGAAAAATAAACAATCTAACCCTATTACAACTGTATGAGACAATTGTATTCAATATAATTCTGTGAAACTGGAAAAACAGTCTAGAAAAACTTTTCTGGGAAAAGAGGAGACTGTAAAACTGGACGTGAAAGAAATTGCACAGGAGCACTGCTCCATAGTTGAGAAAATGTATCCCAGCGGGTACTCTGAACAACGCTGATACTCCTGCACATGTGAACTGAAATTGCACATATACAGAAATGGATAGTAAATGGTGGGGATGAGGTTGTCACATTTGGTGTGGGGTAGCCCTTATGATCTTTGGTAACAAATCTGTTTTGGAGCCAATTGCATTGACTTTAGCTTATTTATACACACACACGCACACACACACACACACACACACACACACACGTTTCCATATAGACACAGGTAGAGATGTCTTCATATACACAGGACAGCAAACATTCATATGTGTCCTTGCCAGGTCAGTTGACGGGATATAGAGACCTTGCTAGCAAAAGATACCAGGCACCAAGATCTTGAACCTAATCTTGCGATCCAGTAAAATAAAACAGGGCTCCTCGCAGAAATGACTGATTCAAAGGCTCAGAGGAAAAAACAGTAAGCTGAAGTGGAAGCTGAAGCATCTTTTCCTGTAAGACACAATGAAATGCTGCCCCAAAAAGCCAAGAGTGTTGGGGACATAACAAAGGGACATGTCACCTAACTGAAGAAGCTCTCTATTGCCAAAATCGGAACAGTTTGAGCACCAAAAGAAGGTAGTAATGGGTTATAACACAGAAGATATAATGTAAATTACTGAAAAATAAATATGGAAGACAATATTGAGTGCAGTAGAAAATGAACGATTTACAGAAATATTGTACTCTTAAGGAGGTGGAAGATAACAGCCCCACTTTAAGATGGGGCAGCAAATAGAAAGCCCCTACAGGAGTACTGCATGGAAAGAAAGGGGGAAGATAAATCTGACAAACCCTCTGACAGCCAGAATATCAATATTAACACCAGTGAGAATTAGTCATGTTGACAGTGTGTACCCTTGTCATGAGATGAACATGGCACTTTCCCTCTCTCACCTTCTTGTCCAACAACTACAGTCTCAGTTTAACTCATGAAATAAAATAACAAGGCATCTCCAAGAAAAGACTATTTTACAGAACACCTGATGTGTAGTCCTCAAAACTATCAATTTCTTCAATAATAAAGCAAGCCTGAGAAAAAGTCACTATGGGTGGAGGTTAGGAGATATGAGAATTTTTTTCTATTTTAGTTTATTGTCAAGTTGGTTTCCATATAACACCTAGTGCTCATTTCCACAAGTACCCTCCTCCATGCCCATCACCCCCCATTCTCTCTCCCCCTCCCCCATCAACCCTTAGTTTGTTCTCAGGGTTGAAGAGTCTCTCATGGTTCGCCTCCCTCCCACTCCCCAACTATTTCTCCCCCTTCTCCTCCCCCATGGTCCTCTGTTATGTTTAGGAGATATGAGAATTAAAAAGTAAATGTGGAAGAGATAGGATGTAATCAAAAGAGAAGAAACTGGGATGGAGGCTTCTGATAACTCCCTGATCTATCACAGCAAATTTCTTTTTTGTAAATGTCAAATGTTCAAATATTAAAGACATTAGAATTACTAATGAAACGCAAAACTTTGCAAACACTAAGCTCTGAGCATGTCCCAAGCTTCCATTATTTGGGGTGTATAAGCAGTCTCACTGCTGTTACTTTCCATCAGTAAAATAAAATAATGATGCCACATAAAGAGTCTGGAAAAGATTTCAAAGACATGATGGCCATAAGATGTCTGGCAGTGTTTCTAGTAAACATTTAAGCATGAATAAAAAAATTCATCTGAAATTTTGCACCCATTATTTCCGCCCCATCAGAGACCAATCCCTTGCATTTCATCTCACATTCGTGGTGCTATATCTATCCTTTAATATCCTTTGAACAACCTGAATGCAGCAATATTTTTCCCTCACAATAAATTTGGTCATATTAACATAGAGAGTACATGTTCATAGTTAATTTCTTGACATAAAACCTGCAAATACTCTTTACTAATTTCAGAATTAAATTTCAACCCTCTAGCCAAAACAAACATTTCTTTGGTAATCTGACTCCAGCTTCTCTGGGTTCATTTGGTCATCTGAACACAGGCTTCTCTGGGTTCATTTTGAAGGCCCTGTTCCTGAATGATGATGAGGCATTAAGGAGATTTCTTATTCCACCAGCACAACTCCCAATTTACTTCATCTCTAAATTTTCTCTTTTGCTATTTCTCCCTGGACTGCTCACCTCCCTTGTCTCTGTGGATGGACGCCAACACCTATGTCAAGGTTAAGCACCTATAAGCTTCTCTGTGAAGGCCTTCACTGACTCCTGTGAAACAGTCCTCTTTTTTAAAACAATTAGAAATAAAATACACAGACAACTTTTGGGGATATGCTTCCCCAGATTTCAATGCAAGATCACATTATAACATGAATTTATTTTTACATCTCTCACTCTGTTTGCATAGTGAGTACCTTGAGAAAAGAAATGCTGTCATAGTCATTTATTTATTCCCAGAATACATGGTAGTGTCTACCATATTTAAATTGCTGAAAAAATGTTTATTGAATGACTATAATTCACCACTGTTTCAATAATGAAAAACAGTCACTCCCAACAATGGAAGAACTAGTGATGAAAACAGAGGAAAGACTGCTGAGAGATGAAATCTTAATGCTTAAGTACTAACCATGGAGAACACAGATCAGGGAGAGATGGTGTAGTGTATCCAGAGTTTCCCTCCAGTGATGGGCAGGGCCTGACATCACTAACCTCTCCTTAACTTATTATCCCTGTTGAGGGTCCCCAAATAACTAAGGATACAAGGAGTCCCATAACTCATTTCCCCAGCACTTCTGAAGAGGCCATGGCTCACCCAGATGTTAGCACAGAACAGCGTGAAATCAATGACTGAGTCTCTTCCATGGATGATTCAGGCAGTAGCAAATTATATCCCCAGGAAGGGAAAAGACATGGCCCCACTCTGAAGGCTCTGGAGGACACAGCTATGTGCACATATCACCTGAGGTTACAAGAATCAACTTCATAAATGCAGCAAAGACTTATTAATTTCTGTAGCTGTAGGGAGTAAATTCCCATAAGTCTCATTAATGAAATATTGTTTCGTCTCTCCTCTCATTACAAGACTTGGGTCTCTGGAGCTAGGAGAGAAAAGGAGAATGTAAACTGTCCTACTGTTGGTATGGGGAGACAGACTTGGCATTCTCTGATTGTCTCTTATCCCATTTAACTCTCTTATCCCATTTAACTCTCTTATCCCAGAAGGAGATGCCCTGTCTTTAGAGGTTCTCACTAATAAGTCAGAGCCTCCCATAGTAACTCTCCATTCTGCCTTTGGAGAATTCTCCCTCAAATCTCTTATTTCTCTGATCTGTACCTATTCTGTTAGTGCACAATCATGGAACCCCAAGGCCCCACAGTGTTTCTCCGTTTTTCCTGCATCTCATTCTCCTTCAATGTGGGCAATATCCTTTTAACATCACTCAACCATTTGCTTTTGGGCATCCTCGAAATCCCTCATTAGCAGCTGTGATACAGTAGGCACTAAACAACGTGGTGGGAAGGAAGAAAAGTGTAAGAATGGTTCCTACTCTTGAGGAGCTCACAGTCTCAACAGGGCAAGAGACATAAGAATAAATAAAACCTTGCTATTTGCAATGAAGTGGATGGAGCTAGAATGTATTGTTCTAACCAAGATAAGTCAATCAGAGAAAGACAAATACCATATGAATTAACTCATATTGGAATTGAATTCACAAAAGGAATGAACATATATGAAGGGGAAAGAGGAGAGAGGGAAGGGAAAAAAACACAAGGCATCTGTCACAACAGATGGAGGAAGGTGGGAGGGAGATGGGCTCGATGAGTGTTGGGTATTAAGAAGAGCACTTGTGATGAGCACTGGGTGATGTATGGAAGTAATGAATAACTGAATTCTCCCAAAGCCAACATTGCACTCTACGTTAACTAACTAAAATATAAATTTAAAAATAAAATAAACAATATGTGAATGCACTACCCAGTAGGGGCACTGACACCTGATGAAGAGAATACAACCCTAGTCAACTTTTCCAGAGAGATGAGTGAAGGCTACACAAACCAGCCTCTCTTCGTCCCAAGTCTTGATGTGGCAGAAGGGGGTAAGAGCACTCCAAGAGAAAGTATCCCAGCAGCCAATGTGGGAAATTCTTCAGTCTTGCTGACCAATAATCAAGGGGCAAGTATGACAATTGAAAGCTGACCCTGAACAGTTAGACAGCCTTCAAAGGGTAGAGACGCTTATATTTTTGCTACAGGTTTGACATGTACTTATGAAAATAGTGGAGTTTCAGTGCAGATTTCATGATGAGATGCCCAAGATCAAGTCCTCCCTGTGAAAAATACGTCATTCAATAATGTTAAACGCAGACTTTTATTACAACAATGTCAAATAAACCTGTAGATGGAAAAATAGGGAAGAAATAGACACTTTCAAAAGGCAAAAGGATAATAAAATATTATGTAAGTTCGCAATTGGATGGTCCTAGAGGATATAGTGCTGAGTGAAATGAGCCAGTCCCAGAAATCCCAACACCATTTGATGTCACTCAGATGTGGAATATAAAAAATAAAAAAAAGGACCAAACAGGAAAGGATAGACAAAAACATGGACTCTTAAACACAGAGAACAAACTGGTGGTAGCCAGAGGGAATGTGGGTGGGGATGGGTGAGATAGATAAAGGGTATTAAGAATACACTTATGTCCATGAGCACTGAACAGTGTATAGAATTGTTAAGCATTACATTGTACATG
>NC_043711.1:10202115-10204752 GCF_006229205.1 Suricata suricatta | reverse complement strand
ACCAGAAATATATATCAATGGAATACGTGGGATCCCTGAAATAAACTCAAATATTGCGACTGAATGATTTTTGACAAGAGTGCCAGGACAGTTCACTAGTAAATGGACAGTCTTTCTTTGTCATGGTGGTGGAAAACCTGCATATCCACAAACAAAAAGTTGAAGTGAACCCTCTGTCCCCCATCTGCCAACACGACTTGAATTAGATCACAGACTAAAGCATAAGAAATATAACTATAAGGACTTAGAAGGAAATGCAGAGGTACATCTTTATGACCTTGGATTTGACAAAGATTTCCTGGATAGAATACCAAAGACACAGGCAATTAGAGAAAAAATTATTTTGGCAGAATTAGTAATATTTATGCATCAAGGGCACTATTTCCCAAGACAAAGGCAACCAACAAAATGGTAAAAAAAAAAAAAATTGGCAAATCACATACCTGGTAATAAGTTAATATCCAAAATATGTAAAGAATTTCAAAAATTCCATAGCAATAAACCCAAGCAACTCTATTTTTAAAAAGCCAATTCATTTATTTAAGTTCTAGTTGCTTAACAGACAGTGTATTATTAGTCTGGTGTACAATACCAGAATTCAATGTTTTCATAATAAAAAACCTTAAAAAAGATTAAAAAAAAAAAAGAAACAGTAAGGGTTAGCAATTGTTTGGAAAAAAAGGGAACCCTCAGGTATTGTCTGTGGGAATCGAAACGGGAGTTGCCACTGTGGAAAGGAGTATGGAGGTTCTTCTAAGGTGTAAATAAACCCTTCCTGTGATCCAGTAATTGCACTACTGGGACATTACCCAAATAATACAAAAAAAAAATTCAAATTCAAAGGGATACTTGCAACCCTATGTTTATAGCAGCATCATTTACAATAACCAAACTGTGGAAGCAGCCAAGGGTCCCCCAATAGATAAATGAATAAAGAAGATGTGGTACATACACACACACGGGAATATTTTTCAGCCAAAAAAAAAAATGAAATCTTGCCTTTGGAATAATGTGCATGGAGTTAGAGGGTATTAAGCTACACGAAATTATCCAGAGAAAGACAAATACCATATGATTTCACTCATGTGTGGAATTTAAGAAACAATACAAATGAGCAAAGGGGGAAAAGAGAGGCAAACCAAGAAACAGACTCTTAACTATCTAGAGAACAAACTGATGGCTACCATAGGGTGATGTGTGGGGGATGGGTGAAATAGGTGATGGGGATTAAGGAGGGCACTTGTCATGATGAGCATCAGGTGTTGTATGGACATGCTGAATCACTGTATTGTACACCTGAAACTAGTAATACACTGTATGTAAAAAATACTGAAATTAAAATTTTATTTTTTTTTATTTTTTAATGTTTTTTTTTTGAGAGACAGAGAGAGACAGCATGAGCAGGGGAGGGTCAGAGAGAGATGGAGACACAGAATCCGAAGCAGCCTTCAGGCTCTGAGCTGTCAGCATAGAGCCCAACACGGGGCTTGAACCCACAAACCATGAGATCATGACCTGAACCGAAGCCAGATGCTTAACCAACTGAACCATCCAGGTGTCCCTGGAATTAAAATTTTAAAATAAATTTAAGAAACAAAATTAATCCTGAAAGAAAAAGAAGAGACAATGGACTCAAACAGACACTTCTCCAAAGAAGATATAGACATGGATACTTAGATGCACAAGATGACTAATCATTAGGGAAGTGCAAATCAAACGTATAATGTGATACCACAACACACATACTGGATGTCTATTGTTAAAAACTAAAGTAAAAAATAAGTATTGGTGAGGATAAAGAGAAATTGCAACCCCATGGTGCTTGCTGATGACAACATAAGTGAAAACGCTACTGTAGAAAAGATTGTGCCAACATTCCATACAAACATAGAATGATCATTTGATCCAGTAGTATCACTTCTGCTTATATAGCTACTTAGATGTCACAAGAGAATTTAAAGCAGTGACTGGAACAAATTTTTGTGCGCCAATTTTCAAAAACACCTTTTTCACAGTAAGCAAAATGCAGAGACAACCAGCATGTCCGTGAACAATCTCAGGGATGAACAAAGTGTGGTGAACACATACAGTGGAACATCATTCAGCCTCACAATGAATGGAATTCTGTCACAGGTACAACCTCCATGATCCTCACAAACGTTATGTGAACTGAAAGGAGCCAGCACAAAAGGACCAACATTATAGAATTACACATATAAGAGATATCTAGAGTAACAAGTTTTATTTTTATAATAGTTTATTGTCAAATTGGTTTCCATATAACACCCAGTGCTTCTCCCCACAAGTGCCCCCCACTCCATGACCATCATCCCCCTTCCCTCTTCCCTCTCCCCCTTCAGCCCTCGGTTCGTTTTCAGTATTCAATAGTCTCTCATGATTTGTGTCCCTCCCTCTCCCCAACTCAAACACTTTTAGAGACAGAAGGTAGGATGGCGGGAGACAGGGGCTGGGCAGAAGGGCAATATGAACTTAGTATTTCAAGTAGACAGAGGTTCAGATTGAGACGATGAAAAAGTTCTGGAGATGTATAGAGGTGGTGGTTGCTCAACTGTGAGAAAATGCCTAATGCCATGTAAATATATTTCAAACGTTTAAAATATAAAATTATATGTATAT
>NC_043711.1:10200613-10202015 GCF_006229205.1 Suricata suricatta | reverse complement strand
CTGCTCATGCTGTCTCTCTCTGTCTCTCAAAAAAAACATTAAAAAATAAAAAAAAATAAAATTTTAATTTCAGTATTTTTTACATACAGTGTAGTACTAGTTTCAGGTATACAATACAGTGATTCAGCATGTCCATACAACACCTGATGCTCATCATGACAAGTGCCCTTCTTAATCCTCATCACCTATTTCACCCATCCCCCACACATCACCCTATGGTAGCCATCAGTTTGTTCTCTAGATAGTTAAGAGTCTGTTTCTTGGTTTGCCTCTCTTTTCCCCCTTTGCTCATTTGCATTGTTTTCTTAAATTCCACACATGAGTGAAATCATATGGTATTTGTCTTTCTCTGGATAATTTCGTTTAGCTTAATACCCTCTAACTCCATGCACATTATTCCAAAGGCAAGATTTCATTTTTTTTTTTTTGGCTGAAAAATATTCCATTGTGTGTGTATGTACCACATCTTCTTTATTTATTTATCTATTGGGGGACCCTTGGCTGCTTCCACAGTTTGGTTATTGTTAATGATGCTGCTATAAACATAGGGTTGCAAGTATCCCTTTGAATTTGAATTTTTTTTGTATTATTTGGGTAATGACCCAGTAGTGCAATTACTGGATCACAGGAAGGGTTTATTTACACCTTAGAAGAACCTCCATACTCCTTTCCACAGTGGCAACTCCCGTTTCGATTCCCACAGACAATACCTGAGGGTTCCTTTTTTTTTCCCAAACAATTGCTAACCCTTACTGTTTCTTTTTTTTTAATCTTTTTTTAAGGTTTTTATTATGAAAACATTGAATCCTGGTATTGTACACCAGAATAATATTACACTGTCTGTTAAGCAACTAGAACTTAAATAAATGGATTGGCTTTTGAAAAATAGAGTTGCTTGGGTTTATTGCTATGGAATTTTTGAAATTCTTTACATATTTTGGATATTAACTTATTACCAGGTATGTGATTTGCCAATTTTTTTTTTTTTTACCATTTTGTTGGTTGCCTTTGTCTTGGGAAATAGTGCCCTTGATGCACAAATATTACTAATCCTGCCAAAATAATTTTTTCTCTAATTGCCTGTGTCTTTGGTATTCTATCCAGGAAATCTTTGTCAAATCCAAGGTCATAAAGATGTACCTCTGCATTTCCTTCTAAGTCCTTATAGTTATATTTCTTATGCTTTAGTCTGTGATCTAATTCAAGTCGTGTTGGCAGATGGGGGACAGAGGGTTCACTTCAACTTTTTGCATGTGGATATGCAGGTTTTCCACCACCATGACAAAGAAAGACTGTCCATTTACTAGTGAACTGTCCTGGCACTCTTGTCAAAAATCATTCAGTCGCAATATTTGAGTTTATTTCAGGGATCCCACGTATTCCATTGATATATATTTCTGGT
>NC_043711.1:10194102-10200513 GCF_006229205.1 Suricata suricatta | reverse complement strand
AAAAAAAAAGGTGAAAAACTAATGAGATACTCTAAAAGAATTTCAGGCGTGCCTGAGTGGCTCAGGCTGTTAGGCATTAGAATCGAAATTTTGGCTCAGGTCATGATCTAAAAATTTGTGAGTTCAAGCCCCACATCAGGCTCTGCACTGGCAGAGTGCATCATGCTTGGGATTTTCTCTCTATCTTCTCTGTGCCCCACCCTAGTTTGCTCCCTCTCTCTCCTGGTAAATAAATAAACTTTGAAAAAAATTTCCAGTGACATAAATAGCTTAATATGATGTAGAGAAAGGAATCCAAAGAACAAGGAGACAAAGGCATTGTGATGGGCTTACCTTGTGTGATCCAATACCTCAACGCCAAAGTATACCCAAACTAAAGGGTCAGATGCCATAAAAATTTTAGTCATTGAGAAATAGCTTGGGGAGAGCTCTATTTTCTTCCTTGACAAGGTCTACAGAGCTTCTCTCCCATATGACAGACTTACCATGGCCATGCTGAGATTGAAATGCATTTTTCCTGAGTTCAGCCTCTGATGAACTGCCAGAGGCCATGTCAGCTGTCCAACACCATTTGAGATATGGTATTCACAGTACATGTAAGAGTTATTCTTTCTCATCCAAATTGGTTGAGCCACAGGGATTTTTGGAAATGGCAAATTCATCATAGCATCTCCATGAAGCAAAAATGATTGGCAGCTAACTAAGGGCCCATTGATTTCTGTAACTAAAAAAAAAAATGAGCAAACCAAAAACAAAAAATAAAAATAAAAATCCCACCTCCAATGATCATGAAGAAAAGATTAACCAGAGTTACCAAAATGAAGGGTATAATCTTGATCTATCAGTACTGAGACTGTTGCCTGGCTCAGATCCTCAATTGATAAAACCATTTACACCAGATGGAAGGCTGTAAATGGCAACAAAGGCTTTACATTTTCCTACACTAACAACCCAAAGATTCTGAGGTGGTGTTGCTGGCTAGCTTATAATGGGTCATGAAGACACAGATCTGAAATAAAATTGGTGCCTTGATATTGGGTAAGATGAGAGTACTTACACCATGGAAACTGACAAATGCTACACATAAGCTGTCTTCTTTATCCCCTTGTTCTTAAGTACTTCCTTTATTCTTGCTTTCCCTGTTTCTTTTTGTCTTTGCTTTTGAGAGACAGTTCCATGAACATTATCTGCATACTAGTGTTTGTAAGGACTGTGAACTTTTAGCTGAAAATTGTGAATCAGGTGATAGGAAATGACCAATGTGGCTTACAATCCTAGTGGGGGCCTCTGGGGCCAGGTGATAAGGAGACATTCATCCTACTCTGTCTCAACAGCACAGGCTAGGTCCATGAGTGTATCCTGCTATCACTGCCAAATCTCTGGGATGCAGCATTAGACAAGCTGCAGGTGGCAACAGGCAGAGTAGCCATATTGTGTGTGAGATCTGTGAATAGCCCATTATGGTAGGAGGTGCTGAGGGAAATCACAAGACAGTGTTGCTGCCTACCAAAATATTAAAAGAAAAGTAATAATGCATCCCTGGGGAATACACCAATAATGACACCATCAAAGCCTGAAACATCTGGAGCTAAATTTCTATTACCTTCACACTTAATTTATGTTTTCAACTGTTGGATGGAAAACTAGAGATTGCATATTGAAGGTGGATTATTGTAAACTAATCACACAGGGTTCCAGGTGCCTCTGCTCTTGCAGATGTGATCTCTTTCCAAGATGGATTGACATAAAACCCGGGAAGCTTGTATATAACTTCTTTTTTTTAATAGTTAATTGTCACGTTGGTTTCCAATAACACCCAGTGCTCTTCCCCACAAGTGCCCCCCTCCATGACTATCAACCCCCTTTCCTTTTTCCCCTTCCTCTTCAGCCTTCAGTTTATTCTCAGTATTCAAAAGTCTCCCATGATTTGCGTCACTACCTCTCCCTAACTCTTTCTCCCCCCTTTCCCCTTCTCATGGTCCCCTGTTAGGTTTCTCTGGTTAGACGTATGAATGAAAACATATGGTATCTGTACTTCTCCATCTGATGTATTTCGCTTAGCATGACACCCTCAAGGTCCATGTTACAAATGGCCAGATTTCTTTCCTTCTCATTGCCATATAGTATTCCATTGTGTGTGTGTGTGTGTGTGTGTGTCTGTGTGTCTGTGTGTCTGTGTGTCTGTGTGTGTGTACCACTTCTTCTTGATTCATTAATCCATCGATGGACATTTAGGCTCTTTTCATGATATGGCTATCGTAGACAGTGCTGCCATGAACATTGGGGTACATGTGCCCCTATGGATCAGCACTTCTGTATCCCTTGGGTAGATCCCCAGCCATGCTATTGCTGGGTCATAGGGGAGTTCTATCTATAGGTTTTTGAGGAACCTCCACAGTGTTTTCCAGAGTGGCTGTACCTGTTTTTATTCCCACCAATAGTGTAGAAGAGTGCCCGTTTCTCCACACCCTCGCCAGCATCTATACTCTCTTGATTTGTTCATTTTGGCGACTCTGACTGGTGTGAGGTGGTATCTCAGTGTGGTTTTGATTTGTATTTCCCTGATGATGAGTGATGCTGAACATTGTTTCATGTGCCTGTTGGCCATCTGGATGTCCTCTTTGGAGAAGTTTCTATTCATGTCTTCTGCCCATTTCTCCACTGGATTACTCGTTTTCGGGTTTGGAGTTTGATGAGTTTCTGGTAGATTTTGGGAACTAGCCCTTTCTCCGATATGCCATTTGCCACTATCTTTTCCTATTCTGCTGGTCGCCTATTAGGGTTTTTTTTTGTTTGTTTGTTTCCTTTGCAGTGCAGAAGCCTTTTATCTTGATGAGGTCCCAATAGTTCGTTTTTGTTCTTGATTCCCTTGCCTTTGGGAATGGGTCGAGTAGGAAATTGCTATAATTGAGGTCAAGGAGACTGTTTCCTGCTTTCTTCTCTAGGATTTTGATGGTTTCCTGTCTCACATTCAGGTCCTTCAGCCATTTTGAGTTTATTTTTATGTATTGTGTAAGAAAGTGGTCTCATTTCATTCTTCTACATGTTGCTGTCCATCTCTCCCAGCACCACCTGCTAAAGAGGCTGTCTTTTTTCCATTGGATACTCTTTCCTGCTTTGTTAGGGATTAACTGGCCATACACTTGTGGGTACAGTTCTGGGCTCTCTAATCTATTTCATTGGTCTATGTGTCTGTTTTTGTGCCAATACCATACTGTGTTGATGATGACAGCTTTGTAGTAGAGGCTAAAGTCTGGGATAGTGATAATTCCCATTTTGGTTTTCTTCTTCAATATTACTTTGGCTATTCTGGGTTTTTTTGTGGTTCCATATGAATCTTAGGATAGTTTGTTCCATCTTTGAGAAGAACGATGGTGGAATTTTGATGGGGATTGCATTGAATATGTAGATTGCTTTGGGTAATAGTGACATTTTAACAATGTTTATTTTTCTGATCCATGAGCATGGAATATTTTTCATTCCTTTGTGTCTTCTTCAGTTTCTTTCATAAGCTTTCTATAGTTTTCAGCATACAGGTCTTTTACATCTTTGGTTAGGTTTATTCCTTGATATTTTATGGATTTTCATGGAATTGTGAATAGGATCAGTTTCTTGATTTCTCTTTCTGTTGTTTCATTTTTGGTGTATAAAAATGCAACCAATTTCTGTACATTGATTGTGTACCCTGCGACTTTGCTAAATTCATGGATCTGATTTAGAAGGCTTCTGGTGGAATCTATCAGGTTTTCCATGTAGAGTATCATGTCATCTGCGAAAAGTGAAGGTTTGACTTCATCTTTGCTTATTCTATTGCCTCTTAATTCCTTTTCTTGTCTGATTGCTGATGCTAGGACTTTCAGCACTATGTTAAACAACAGTGGTGAGAGTGGACATCCCTGTCGTGTTCCTGATCTCAGGGGGAAGCTCTTAGTTTTTTCCCATTGAGGATGATATTAGCTGTGGGCTTTTATAATGTTTAAGTAAGTTCCCTCTATCCCGACTTTCTCGAGGGTTTTTATTAAGAAAAAATGCTATCCCTGCCTCTGACCCAGAAGAAAAACATCTTTCAGTTGATTAAAAATTCTACCTGCAGTAGGCTTTTTCTTGGGGCAAGATGGTAGAGAAGAAGGGAACACTGTTACCTCCACACACCCACAACCATCAAGCTGAGAAGATTTAGAAGCCACAACCTTTTGATCTCCAGGAGCACAGGTGCACTCACTGACCCCTTAGTGATCAACGCCTCATGGATGTCTGAATGAGAGAGAACCAGGAACAGAGAATCTGAGGGAGGGAGCGCCAGCTCAAAGCAGAGCTGGGAAAAAGAGAGCCCAGAAACATAGCTTCGAGCCCACAGAGAACGTGTGTCTAGAGGCTGCACAGCACTCTGCAAGGCCACACATGCAGGGCGGCCATTCAGGGTGGCACAAAATTTTGGAGAGCTGCCCATGAGCTGGCCATGCAAGATGCTGCATGTGAACCATCCTGCAGGGCAGTACAGAGCCAAGGGGTAGAAAAGACTCAGCCCGTGGCAGAGAGACAAACTTTCCATTTGCAGCCGCTGGGCATGGGGAGAGAAATCCAAAACCCTCAGCAGGCTTATTATCCTGTGGGCCAGGCAGTCCGCCCATCTCAGGTGGAGCCAGAGAAGGTCTGGCTCTCCAGTTCCCCCTCGCAGTCCCAACCAGAAAGCCGCCTGGCTGCTGGAGGTTATTTTAACGGTGGTGGAAGCATTAAAGTGCGTGGACTTGGATTAGAAGGCCTAACAGAACTTAGAAAACCAAAACAATTTGACCCACTTGTGGCATGGGGAGGTTAGACTCGAGAGAAGCTGGCAGTGCATGGTCTAAGAGGGAATTGCTGCGCTGACATTCTTCTCCCTGCATCCACTAAGGCAGGGCCTCAGCGACCAGCCTCTGAGATCTGACCTACCTACACCAAACCACACCCATCCACGCTGGAGAGCTGGCTTCTTCTTTTCATGCTATTTTTACTTTTTTCCCCATTTCTTCTTTCCTAATTATTTTTAATTTTTATAATCCTTTCCCTTGTTTTCTCTTTTCTTTTTTCCAATTTTCCTCCTTTTCTCCCTTTTCCCCCTTGAGTTTGGGAAATTTCAACATTTATGCATTGTGATTAGATCAATTCTTACCATCCTGATATTTTCACCTTATCTCATTCTTATCTCTCCCCTCTGCAGGTTTTATGCTCTCAGACTTTCCTTTATCTTTGGCTGTCTCTGTCCCCCTGGCTTTTTTCTTTTTCTCCTTTCCTGCCCTCTCTTTTCTTTTCTGCTCCTTTTTTTCCTTTCCCATTTGGTTTTCTTGTTTACCGGATCTGTCAGTGCATTTGTATGCTTGTGTTCCCTGTGTTTTTGTCTGTTTTCCTTTTCAGGACTACCTCAAGAAACAAGCCAAAGCACACATAATGGAAAGTCTTAAATATCACTGAGTAAGGAAATATATTAATTACAGGCACAATAAGAAAAACTGAGACACACCATTAAAAGAACATCTCCTGAAATGACAGGCTCTGGACAATCAAAGAGCCTCTTTTAATAGAGCAACACAAATAGGCGCAAAGTGCAGAATGAGCTTTTAGAACTGATAAGAGACAGAAAGCTAGCAAAATTGATGAAACGAAAGAACTCCTCCTCTAAAGAAATTCCAGAGAGAAATTGGCAACAGAACTACTCAAATCAGACACAAGCAACATAACTTAACAAGAATTATGAATTATTATCATAAAATTAATCACTGGGCTTGAAAAAAAAGCATAGAAGCCATCAGAGAAGCTATTGATACAAAGACTAGGAAACTTCAAATAGCTGTGATGAGTTATAAAAGATTATAATTTAGGTGATTAATAAAATGGAGGCTGCCCCTGCATGGATTGAAAAGCAGAGAGGAGAGTATGTGAATTAAAAGATATAGTTACAGCCAAAGAGGAAGCCAAGAAAAAGAGAGAGGAATTGAATCAGGAGCACAAAAGAAGATTTCGAAACCTAAGTGATACAATCAAATTGAACAATATCCATATCATAGGAGTTCCTGAAGAGGAAGTAAGAGAAAAAGGTCCTGAAGGGGTATTGGATCAAATTATAAATGAAATATTTCTCCAATCTGGGGAAAGAGAAAGACATTGATATTCAAGAGGCATACTAACTCCTCTAAAACATAACATGAACCAACCTTCGGCATGACATATCACACTGAAACTGGCAAAATATAAAGATAAAGAGAGAATTCTGAAAGCAGCTAGGGAAAAAAGGGCCCTAACATACAAAGGGAAACCTATCAGAGTGGTTACAGATCTATCTGCTGAAATGTGGCAGGCCAGAAGGGAATGACAGGATATCTTCAATGTGATGAACAGGAAAAATATGCAACAAAGAATTCTTTATCCAATAGG
>NC_043711.1:10191529-10194002 GCF_006229205.1 Suricata suricatta | reverse complement strand
AAATTGAGTGAATTCATCACCACCAAACCAGCCCTATACTAAATCCTAAGAAGGAATCTATGAGAAAAATATAGCAAGGAATATAAGACACCAGAGACATCAATACAAACATGAGCTCTACAAAGAACACAATGAATCTAAACCCACATTTTTCAATAATAACATGGAATGTAAATGGACTGAATGCTCCAATCAAAAGACAGAGTAGCAGAATGGATAAAAAAACAAAATCCGCCTATTTGCTGCTACAAGAGACTCACTTTAGACCTGAAGATAACTTCAGATGCAAAGTAAGGGGAGGGATAAATATCTACCATGTGACTGGACGCCAAAAGAAAGCTGGAGTAGCCATACTTATATCAGATAAACTGGACTTTAAAGTAAATACAGTAACAAAAGATGAAGAAGAACATTATATAATAAGTACAAAGTCTCTACATCAGGAAGAGCAAACAATTATAAACATTTATGCACCAAATTCAGGAGCATCCAAATACATAAAACAACTAATCAGAAACAGAAACAATCTCATCGATAAGAATGTGCTAATTGCAGGGGACATTAATACCCCACTTACAACAATGGTTAGGTCAACCAGAAAGAAAATCACTAAAGAAACAATGGATCTGAATGACACACTGGAACAGATGGAATTAATAGATATATTTAGAACTCTGCATCCTGACCCTAGGGAATTCACTTTCTTCTTGAGTGCACATGGCACATTTGTCAAGATTAATCACATACTGGGTCATAAAACAGACCCCCATAAATATAAACAAATTGAGATCATACCATGCACACTTTCAGACACAATGCTATGAAACTTGAAATCAACCACAAGAAAAGTATAGAAAACCTCCAAAAATGTGGTGGTTAAAAAGAACCCTACTGAAGAATTATTGGGCCAATCAGGCAATTAGGGAGGAAATTAAAATATATGGAAACAAACAAAAAAACAAAAACCCCAAAAATACAACAATCCAAACACTCTAGGATGCAGGAAAGGTACTCCTAAAAGGAAAGTTTATTGCAATCTAGTCCTATTTCAAAAAACTAAAAAAAGCACAAAATCAATATCTAATAGAGCACCCAAGAAAACTAGAAAGAGTGCAGCAAGAGCACCTCAAACCCAGCTGAAGAAGAGAAATAATAAAGATCAGGGCAGAAAAAAAACAATATAGAATCCAAACAAACAATTGAACAGAATAATGACACTAAGGGTTGGTTTTTTGAAAAAATAAACAAAATTGATAAACCTCTAGCTAGGCTCCTCAGAAAGAAAAGAGAGAACATTCAAATAGACAAAATCATGAATGAAAATGGATCTACTACAACAGATCCCACAGAAATACAAGCAATCATCAGGGAATACTATGAAAAACTATATAATAAAAAACTGGACAATCTAGAAGAAATGGACAAATTCCTAAACACACATGCACTACCAAAATTCAAATGGGAAGAGACAGCAAAACTGAACAGACCCCTAAACAGTGAAGCGATCAAATCAGTTATCAAAATTCTCCCAAGGAATAAAAGCCCAGGACCAGATGGATTCCCGGGGGAATTCTACCAGACATTTAAAGCAGAGTTAACACCCATCCTTCTCAACTTATTCCAAAACATAGAAATGGAAGGAAGACTTCTGGACTCATTCTATAAAGAAATATCACCTTGATTCCTAAACTAGACAGAGATGCAACAAAAAAAGAGAACTAGAGATGAATATCCTTAATAAATACAGATGCAAAAATACTCAACAAGATACTAGCAAATCGAATTCAGCAGCACATAAAAAGAATTATCCATCATGAACAAATGGGATTCATTCCAGGATTACAGGGCTGGGTCAATATTCACAAATCCATTACTGTGATACATCACATTAAGAAAAGAAAAGATAAAAACCATATGATCCTGTGCATAGATGCTGAAAAAGCATTTGACAAAATACAACATCCCTTCTTAATAAAAACCCTCAAAAAAGCCGGGATAGAAGGAACTAACTTAAACATCATAAAAGCCATCTATGAAAAGCCCAAGGCTAATATCATCCTCAATGGGGGAAAAACTGAGAGCTTTACCCCTGAAATCAGGGAGACGAAAGGGATGTCCACTCTCATCACTGTTGTTTAACATAGTGCTGGAAGTCCTATATTAGCAATCAGATGATAAAAGGAAATAAAAAGCATCAGAATTGGCAAAGATTAAGTCAAACTTTCACGTTTCGCAGATGACATGATACTCTACATGGAAAACCTGATAGACTCCACCAGAAGCCTTCTAGAACTGATCCAAGAATTCAGCAGAGTTGCAGAATACAAAATCAATGTACAGAAATCAGTTGCACTTTTATTTTTTTTATTTTTTTTTCCATAATATTTTATTGTCAAATTGTTTTCCATACAACACCCAGTGCTCTTCCCCTCAAGTGCCCTCCACCATCACCACCACCTGTCTTCCCCCCTCC
>NC_043711.1:10188031-10191429 GCF_006229205.1 Suricata suricatta | reverse complement strand
AAAAAAAAAAAAAAGGTGAAAAACTAATGAGATACTCTAAAAGAATTTCAGGCGTGCCTGAGTGGCTCAGGCTGTTAGGCATTAGAATCGAAATTTTGGCTCAGGTCATGATCTAAAAATTTGTGAGTTCAAGCCCCACATCAGGCTCTGCACTGGCGGAGTGCATCATGCTTGGGATTTTCTCTCTATCTTCTCTGTGCCCCACCCTAGTTTGCTCCCTCTCTCTCCTGGTAAATAAATAAACTTTGAAAAAAATTTCCAGTGCCATAAATAGCTTAATATGATGTAGAGAAAGGAATCCAAAGAACAAGGAGACAAAGGCATTGTGATGGGCTTACCTTGTGTGATCCAATACCTCAACCCCAAAGTATACCCAAACTAAAGGGTCAGATGCCATAAAAATTTTAGTCATTGAGAAATAGCTTGGGGAGAGCTCTATTTTCTTCTTTGACAAGGTCTACAGGGCTTCTCTCCCATATGACAGACTTACCATGGCCATGCTGAGATTGAAATGCATTTTTCCTGAGTTCAGCCCCTGATGAACTGCCAGAGGCCATGTCAGCTGTCCATCACTATTTGAGGTATGGTATTCACAGTACATGTAAGAGTTATTCTTTCTCATCCAAATTGGTTGAGCCACAGGGATTTTTGGAAATGGCAAATTCATCATAGCATCTCCATGAAGCAAAAATGATTGGCAGCTAACTAAGGGCCCATTTATTTCTGTAACTTAAAAAAAATGAGCAAACCAAAAACAAAAAATAAAAATAAAAATCCCACCTCCAATGATCATGAAGAAAAGATTAACCAGAGTTACCAAAATGAAGGGTATAATCTCGATCTATCAGTACTGAGACTGTTGACTGGCTCAGATCCTCAATTGATAGAACCATTTACACCAGATGGAAGGCTGTAAATGGCAACAAAGGCTCTCAGTTTTTTCTCATTAAGGATGATATTAGCTGTGGGCTTTTATAATGTTTAAGTAAGTTCCCTCTCTCCCGACTTTCTCGAGGGTTTTTATTAAGAAAAAATGCTATCCCTGCCTCTGACCCAGAAGAAAAACATCTTTCAGTTGATTAAAAATTCTACTTGCAGTAGGCTTTTTCTTGGGGCAAGATGGTAGAGAAGAAGGGAACACTGTTACCTCCACACACCCTCAACCATCAAGCTGAGAAGATTTAGAAGCCACAACCTTCTGATCTCCAGGAGTGCAGGTGCACGCACTGACCCCTTAGTGATCACCGCCTCATGGATGTCTGAATGAGAGAGAACTGGGAACAGAGAATCTGAGCGAGGGAGTGCCAGCTCAAAGCAGAGCTGGGAAAAAGAGAGCCCAGAAACATAGCTTCGGGCCCACAGAGAACGTGTGTCTAGAGGCTGCACAGCACTCTGCAAGGCCACGCATGCAGGGCCGCCATTCAGGGTGGCACAAAATTTTGGAGAGCTGCCCGTGAGCTGGCCATGCAAGATGCTGCGTGTGAACCAGCCTGCAGGGCAGTACAGAGCCAAGGGGTAGAAGAGACTCAGCCCGTGGCAGAGAGACAAACTTTCCATTTGCAGCCACTGGGCATGGGGAGAGAAATCCAACCCCCTCAGCAGGCTTATTATCCTGTGGTCCAGGCAGTCCGCCCATCTCAGGTGGAGCTAGAGAAGGTCTGGCTCTCCAGTTCCCCCTCGCAGTCCCAGCCAGAAAGCCGCCTGGCTGCTGGAGGTTATTTTAACGGTGGTGGAAGCATTAAAGTGTGTGGACTTGGATTAGAAGGCCTAACAGAACTTAGAAAACCAAAACAATTTGACCCACTTGTGGCATGGGGAGGTTAGACTCAAGAGAGAAGCTGGAATTGTTGCGCTGACATTCTTCTCCCTGCATCCACTAAGGCAGGGCCTCAGCGACCAGCCTCTGAGATCTGACCTACCTACACCAAACCACACCCATCCACTCTGGAGAGCTGGATTCTTCTTTTCATGCTATTTTTACTTTTTTTCCCCATTTCTTCTTTCCTAATTATTTTTAATTTTTATAATCTTTTCCCTTTATTTCTCTTTTCTTTTTTCCAATTTTCCTCCTTTTCTCCCTTTTCCCCCTTGAGTTTGGGAAATTTCAACATTTATGCATTGTGATTAGATCAACACTTACCATCCAGATATTTTCACCTTATCTCATTCTTATCTCTCCCCTCTGCAGGTTTTATGCTCTCAGACTTTCCTTTATCTTTGGCTGTCTCTGTCCCCCTGGTTTTTTTCTTTTTCTCCTTTCCTGCCCTCTCTTTTCTTTTCTGCTCCTTTTTTTCCTTTCCCATTTGGTTTACTTGTTTACCGGATCTGTCAGTGCATTTGTATGCTTGTGTTCCCTGTGTTTTTGTCTGTTTTCCTTTTCGGGACTACCTCAAGAAACAAGCCAAAGCACACATAGTGGAAAGTCTTAAATATAACTGAGTAAGGAAATATATTAATTACAGGCACAACAAGAAAAAATGAGAGACACCATTAAAAGTACATCTCCTGAAATGACAGGCTCTGGACAAACAAAGAGCCTCTTTTAATAGAGCAACACAAATAGGCGCAGAGTGCAGAATGAGCTTTTAGAACTGATAAGAGACAGAGAGCTAGCAAAATTGATGAAATGAAAGAACTCCTCCTCTAAAGAAATTCCAGAGAGAAATCGGCAACAGAACTACTCAAATCAGACACAAGCAACATAACTGAACAAGAATTATGAATTATTATCATAAAATTAATCGCTGGGCTTGAAAAAAAGCATAGAAGCCATCAGAAAAGCTATTGATACAAAGACTAGGAAACTTCAAATAGCTGTGATGAATTATAAAAGATTATAATTGAGGTGAATAATAAAATGGAGGCTGCCACTGCATGGATTGAAAAGCAGAGAGGAGAGTAGGTGAATTAAAAGATATAGTTACAGCCAAAGAGGAAGCCAAGAAAAAGAGAGAGGAATTGAATCAGGAGCACAAAAGAAGATTTCGAAACCTAAGTGATACAATCAAATTGAACAATATCCATATCATAGGAGTTCCTGAAGAGGAAGTAAGAGAAAAAGGTCCTGAAGGGGTATTGGATCAAATTATAAATGAAATATTTCTCCAATCTGGGGAAAGAGAAAGACATTGATATTCAAGAGGCATACGAACTCCTCTAAGACATAACATGAACCAACCTTCGGCACGACATATCACAGTGAAACTGGCAAAATATAAAGATAAAGAGAGAATTCTGAAAGCAGCTAGGGAAAAAAGGGCCCTAACATACAAAGGGAAACCTATCAGAGTGGTTACAGATCTATCTGCTGAAATGTGGCAGGCCAGAAGGGAATGACAGGATATCTTCAATGTGATGAACAGGAAAAATATGCAACAAAGAATTCTTTATCCAATAGG
>NC_043711.1:10181750-10187931 GCF_006229205.1 Suricata suricatta | reverse complement strand
AAGTATAAAGCATTTTCCACATGTGGGTCTCACCTCTCGGTGGTCTCTTTGTTCTATGGTACAAGCCTTGGGGTGTATCTTAGTTCTACTGCTTCCCAAAACTCTAGAGCAAATATAGCCTCAGTGATGTTCACAGTGGTGACACCCATGCTGAATCCCTTCATCTATGGACTGCGGAACAGAGACATCAAGCAAGCCCTGAGAAAGCTGTTTAGCAGAGAGACATTCTGTGCATTTAGGATTTTTTGTTTCAGGATAAAGACTTGAGTAATAGGGCTTAAAACCCCAGGTGACCTAGTCATGATATTTGTATCAGTTCATAGTCTGAAAATCTGAAGTTTATCTTTCTACAGTAGTCGGTTGATAGACGTTTTTCATTCATTACAAGCAATGATTTTCTTAGTAGTTTAAAAATTTTTTTTTAAATTTAAATTTTTATATATTTTGATGTGAATAGCATGAATTTGTAGGAAAGGATAAAGAGAGATTGATGGAACATCACAAGCCATGTCCATGCTGTCAGCGCAGGTCCTGAAGTGGGGCTCAGTGTCACACATTGTGAGCACTTGACCCGAACCAAAATCACAGGTTGGATGCTTCACTGAGTGAGCCATTAAAGTACTCCTTTACCTCATCATTAAAACTGTTTAGGCCCCCCATTATATTTACTTGTATGTATTTTTTAAAAAATTAAATGATATTAGCTGTGGGCTTTTCATAAACTGCTTTTATAATGTTTAGGTAAGTTCGTTCTTTTTTTTTTTAGAAGAATACTTTTATTTAAATCATAAACATATTGATTCCCAATTAAAAATTAGAGAATAAAGGAAAGAAACAAAAAGGAAGTAAAATCCATTCATTATATTTTCACTTGGTTATAATATTGCATAATTCAGATACATTTATTTTAACAAGAAAGCTTTGTTCTAAAGAAATCCTCATTTTAACATTCCATCTTAAGCAGTTTTCAAAACATTAAGAGTTCTTCATAAAATGTAATTGTAATTAGTTTACTTACATACAGAATTTATTTAACTGATCTATCACTTTGGAATACTTGGGTTATTTTGAATTTTATTGTTTAAATATGCAGCTATAACCAGTTCATTTGCTTGAATCCTTGTCCACATTATTTCCTTACAGTTTGCTTCCAAAAAGGAAAGACTAGATTATACAGTGCAAATTTGTAAGTCTCTTGCTTCTTATTGATAAATTTCTTGACAAAAATGTGGTGGTGTACATTCCCACGAATGACTATAAATATCCTTTTCTTTTCTTTTTTTTTTACAGTTTTTTATTTTTATTTTATTTTATTTTTTAATATTTTATTGTCAAATTGATTTCCATACAACACCCAGTTCTCTTCCCCACAAGTGCCATCCTCCATCACCACCACCTCTTTTCCCCCCTCCCCCTTTTCTTTCAACCCTCCGTTCATTTTCAGCATTCAATAGTCTCTCAAGTTTTGCATCCCTCTCTCTCCCCAACTCTCTTTCCCTCTTCCCCTCCCCCTTGTCCTCCATTAGGTTTCTCCTGTTTTCTTGTTAGAGGTAAGTTCCTTCTATTCTGACTTTCTCAAGGGTTTTTATTACGAAAGGGTGCTGTACTTTGTCAAATTTTTTTCTGCATCTATCGACAGGATCATATGGTTTTTATCCTTTCTTTTGTTAATGTGATGGATCACATTGATGGGTTTACAAATATTGAACCAGCCCTGTAACCCAGGAATGAATCCCACTTGATCACGATGGATGATTCTTTTTCTATGCTGTTGAATTCGATTTGCTAATATCTTGTTGAGTATTTTTGCAACTGTATTCATTAAGGATATTGGTCTGTAGTTCTCTTTTTTGCTGGGTCTCTGTCTGGTTTGGGTATCAAGGTGATGCTGGCTTCATAGAATGAGTTTGGAAGTTTTCCGTCTATTTATATTTTTTGGAATAGTTTGAGAAGGATGGGTGTTAACTCTGCTTTAAATGTCTGGTAGAATTCCCCTGGGAAGCCATCTGGCCCTGGGCTCTTATCTTTTGGGAGATTTTTGACAACAGATTCGATTTCTTCACTGGTTATCAGTCTATTCATGCTTTGTATTTCTTCCCATTTGAATTTTGGTAGTGCATGTGCATTTAGGAATTTGTCCATTTCTTCTAGGTTTTCCAGTTTGTTGGCATATAATTTTTCATAGTAATCTCTGATGATTGCTTGTATTTCTAAGGGATTGGTTGTGATAGATCCTTTTTCATTCATGATTTTGTCTATCTGGGTGTTCTCTCTTTTCTTTCTGAGGAGTCTAGCTAAAGGTTTATCAATTTTGTTTATTTTTTCAAAGAATCAACTCTTGGTTTCATTGATCTGCTTGACTGTTTTTTTTTAATTCTATATTACTTATTTCTGCCCTGATCTTTATTATTTCTTTTCTTCTGCTGGTTTTGGGGTGCTCTTGCTGATTCCCTTCTAGTTCCAGTAGGTGCTCTGTTAGATTTTGAATTTGTGCTTTTTCTAGGTTGTTGAAACTGGCCTGGATTGCGATATACTTTCCTCTTAGGACTGCCTTTGCTGCGCCCCAGAGATTTTGAATTGTTGTATTTTCGTTTTCATTGGTTTCCATATATTTTTTAATTTCTTCTCTAATTGATTAGCCCAGTCACTTTTTAGTAGGGTGGTTTTTAACCTACACATTTTTGGAGGTTTTCCAGACGTTTTCCTGTGGCTAATTTCAAGTTTCATAACATTGTGATCTGAAAGTGTGCATGGTATGATCTCTATTCGTTTATACTTATGGAGGGCTGCTTTGTGCACCAGTATGTGATCTATCTTGGAGAATCTGCCATGTGAACTCGGAAAGAAGGTGAATTTTCTAACTTCAGGATACAGAGTTCTAAATATATCTATCAATTTCATCTGTTCCAATGTGTCGTTCAGGTACATTGCTTCTTTAGTGATTTTCTGTCTGGTTGATATATCCATTGCTGTCAGTGGAGTATGAAAGTCCCCTGCAATTAGCACATTCTTATCAATAAGATTGTTTTTGTCTGTGATTAATTGTTTTATGTAGTTGGGTGCTCCCAAATTTGGCGCATAGATATTTATACTTGTTAGCTCTTCCTGAGAGATCCTGTAATTATTATATAATGTCCTTCTTCATCTATTGTTATTGCCTTTACTTTAAAGTCCAGTTTGTCTGATATAAGTATGGCTACTCCGGCTTTCTTTTGGCTTCCAGTCGCATGATAGCTATTTCTCCATCTCTTTACTTTCAACCTGAAGGTATCTTCAGGTCGAAAGTGAGTCTCCAATAGACAGCAAATAGTTGGATTTTGTTTTTTTAATCCATTCTGCTACCCTGTGTCTTTTGATTGGAACATTCAGTCCATTTACATTTAGTGTTATTATTGAAAAATGTGGGTTTAGAGTCATTGTGTTCTCCCTAGAATTCATGTTTATAGTGGTGTCTTTGGCACCTTGTATTCTTTGCAATCTTTCCCTCATAGAGTCCCTCTTAGGATTTCCTGTAGGACTGGTTTGGTGGTCATGAATTCTCTCAATTTTTGTTTATTTGGGAAAACCTTTATCTCTCCTTCTATTTTGAATGACAGGCTTGCTGGATATAGGATTCTTGGTTGCATGTTTTTTCTGTTCATCACATTGAAGATTTCCTGCCATTCCTTCCTGGACTGCCAAAGTGGATGAACTTCGAGAGTGTCCTGCTAAGCAAAATAAGTCAGGCAGAGAAGGACAGATACCATATGTTTGCACATATAGGTCTAACAGAGAACAGGAGAAACCTAATGGAGGACCAGGGGGAGGGTAAGAGGGATAGAGAGTTGAGGAGAGAGAGGGATTTAAAACTTGAGAGACTATTGAATACTGAAAACAAACTGAGGGTTGAAGGGGGAGGGGGAAAAGAGGTGGTAGTGTTGGAGGATGGCACTTGTGGGGAAGAGCACTGGGTGTTGCATGGAAACTAATTTGACAATAAAGTACTTAAAAATAAAAAATAAATGTTTATTCATTTTTTGGAAAGGAGGAGAGGGAGAGAGAGAGGGAGACACAGAATCAGAAGCAGACTCCAGACTTTGAGCTGTCAGAACAGTGCCAGACACAGGGTTGGGACCCATGAATTGTGAGATCATGACCTGAACTGAAGTCAGATGATTAACAAACTGAGCCACACCATTGCTCCCATTGCATGGATTTTAAAGAACATATACATAATATAGCAAATAGAGTCCTTCTAATGTGATAGAAGGAGCAGTGGAGTAAATGTGAACTGCTTCTTCTTTGAGTTGAAAACAGGTATTTGTTAGAATATCTGAATTTGTAGGAAAATCACTCAGCATATCAGAAGTTATATACAAGTTTCTGAAATCAACCACAGGGAAAAGTCTAGAAAACCTTCAAAAATGTGGAGATTAAAAACCACCCTACTGAAGAATGACTGGGCCAATCAGGCAATTAGAGAGGAAATTAAAAATATATGGAAACAAACAAAAAAACAAAACTACCCAAAAATACAACAATCCAAACACACTAGGGTGCAGGAAAGGTACTCCTAAAAGGAAAGTTTATTGCAATCCAGTCCTATTTCAACAAACTAAAAAAAGCACAAAATCAAAATCTAACAGAGCACCTAAGGACTACAATTAGTGCAGCAAGAGCCCCTCAAACCCAGGTGAAGAAGAGAAATAATAAAGATCAGGGCAGAAATAAACAAACAATTGAACAGATCAATGACACTAAGGGTTGATTTTTTTTCTTTTAATAGTTTATTGTCAAATTGATTTCCATATAACACCCAGAGCTTTGGTTTTTTGAAAAAATAAACAAAATTGATAAACCTCTAGCTAGGCTTTTCAGAAAAAAAGGAGAGAACACCCAAATAGACAAAATCATGAATGAAAATGGATCTATTACAATTTATCCCTCAGGAATACAAGCAATAATCAGAGATTACTATGAAAAATTATATGCCAACAAACTGGACAATCTAGAAGAAATGAACAAATTCCTAAACACACATGCACTACCAAAATTCAAATGGGAAGAGACAGAAAATCTGAACAGACCCATAAACAGTGAAGCAATCAAATCAGTTATCAAAAATCTCCCAAGGAATAAAAGCCCAAGGCCAGATGACTTCCCAGGGGAGGACTACAAGACATTTAAAGCAGAGTTAACACCCATCCTTCTCAAGTTATTCCAAAAAATAGAAATAGAAGGAAGACTTCTGGACTCATTCTATGAAGCTGGCATCACTTTGATTCCCAAACCAGATAGAGAGCCAACAAAAAAAGAGAACTTAAAAACAATATCCTTAATGAATACAGATGCAAAAACAGTCAACAAGATACTAGCAAATCGAATTCAACGGCACATAAAAAGAATTATCCATCATGAACAAGTGGGATTCTTTCCTGGGTTACAGGGGTGGTTCAATATTTGCAAGTCCATCAAAGTGATACATCACATTAAAAAAAGAAAAGATAAAAACCATATGATCCTGTCGATAGTTGCAGAAAAAGCATTTGAAAAAGTACAGCATTCTTTTTATAAATATCATTTATTACTAAGTTGGCTTCCATATGACACCCAGTGTTCTTCCCCACAAGTGCCCCTCTCCATGGCCATCACCCCTCTTCCGCTACCCCTCACACTCTTCAGCCCTCAGTTTGTGCTCAGCATTCAAAAGTCTGTATGATATGCCTCACCCCCTCCCACCAACTCTTTCCATCCCCCCTTTCCCATTCCCATGATCTCCTATTAGATTTCTCCTGTTAGACCTAAGAGTGACAACATATGGTATATGTCCTTCTCTGCCTGATGTATTTCACTTAGCATGACTCCCTCTAGGTCCATCCATTTTGCTACAAATGGCCAGATTTCATTTTTTCTCATTGCCATGTGGTATTCCATGGTATATATATAGCACATCTTGATCCATTCATCAGTTGATGAACATTTAGACTCTTTCCATGATTTGGCTATTTCCATGATTTGGCTATTGTAGAAAGTGCCACTATGAACATTGGGGTACATGTGCTCCTATGCATCAGCACTTCTGTATCCCCTGGGTAGATACCCAGCCGTACTATTGCTGGGTCATAGGGGAGTTCTATCCATATGTTTTTGAGGAACCTCCACAGTGTTTTCCAGAGTGGCTGTACCAGTTTACATTCCCACA
>NC_043711.1:10178851-10181650 GCF_006229205.1 Suricata suricatta | reverse complement strand
GTTTATTGCAATCCAGTCCTATTTCAACAAACTAAAAAAAGCACAAAATCAAAATCTAACAGAGCACCTAAGGACTACAATTAGTGCAGCAAGAGCACCTCAAACCCAGCTGAAGAAGAGAAATAATAAAGATCAGGGCAGAAATAAACAAACAATTGAACAGATCAATGACACTAAGGGTTGATTTTTTTTTCTTTTAATAGTTTATTGTCAAATTGGTTTCCATATAACACCCAGAGCTTTGGTTTTTTGAAAAAATAAACAAAATTGATAAACCTCTAGCTAGGCTTTTCAGAAAAAAAGGAGAAAACACCCAAACAGACAAAATCATGAATGAAAATGGATCTATTACAATTTATCCCTCAGGAATACAAGCAATAATCAGAGATTACTATGAAAAATTATATGCCAACAAACTGGACAATCTAGAAGAAATGGACAAATTCCTAAACACACATGCACTACCAAAATTCAAATGGGAAGAGACAGAAAATCTGAACAGACCCATAAATAGTGAAGCAATCAAATCAGTTATCAAAAATCTCCCAAGGAATAAAAGCCCAAGGCCAGATGACTTACCAGGGGAGTACTACAAGACATTTAAAGCAGAGTTAACACCTATCCTTCTCAAGTTATTCCAAAAAATAGAAATAGAAGGAAGACTTCTGGACTCATTCTATGAAGCTGGCAACACTTTGATTCCCAAACCAGATAGAGAGCCAACAAAAAAAGAGAACTTAAAAACAATATCCCTAATGAATACAGATGCAAAAATACTCAACAAGATACAAGCAAATCGAATTCAATGGCACATAAAAAGAATTATCCATCATGAACAAGTGGGATTCATTCCTGGGTTACAGGGGTGGTTCAATATTTGCAAGTCCATCAAAGTGATACATCACATTAAAAAAAGAATAGATAAAAACCATATGATCCTGTCGATAGTTGCAGAAAAAGCATTTGAAAAAGTACAGCATTCTTTTTATAAATATCATTTATTACTAAGTTGGCTTCCATATAGCACCCAGTGTTCTTCCCCACAAGTGCCCCTCTCCATGGCCATCACCCCTCTTCTGCTACCCCTCACACTCTTCAGCCCTCAGTTTGTGCTCAGCATTCAAAAGTCTGTATGATATGCCTCACTCCCTCCCACCAACTCTTTCCATCCCCCCTTTCCCATTCCCATGATCTCCTATTAGATTTCTCCTATTAGACCTAAGAGTGACAACATATGGTATCTGTCCTTCTCTGCCTGATGTATTTCACTTAGCATGACTCCCTCTAGGTCCATCCATTTTGCTACAAATGGCCAGATTTCATTTTTTTTTCATTGCCATGTAGTATTCCATGGTATATATATAGCACATCTTGATCCATTCATCAGTTGAACATTTAGACTCTTTCCATGATTTGACTATTTCCATGATTTGGCTATTGTAGAAAGTGCCACTATGAACATTGGGGTACATGTGCTCCTATGCATCAGCACTTCTGTATCCCCTGGGTAGATCCCCAGCCATGCTATTGCTGGGTCATAGGGGAGTTCTATCCATAGGTTTTTGAGGAACCTCCACAGTGTTTTCCAGAGTGGCTGTACCAGTTTACATTCCCACAAACAGTGTAGGAGGGTGTCCGTTTCTCCAAATCCTCACCAGCATCTATACTCTCTTGATTTGTTCATTTTAGTGACTCTGACTGGTGTGAGGTGGTATCTCAATGTGGTTTTGACTTGTATTTCCCTGATGCTGAGTGATGCTGAGCATCATTTCATGTGCCTGTTGGCCATCTGGATGTCCTCTTTGGAGAAGTTTCTATTCATGTCTTCTGCCCATTTCTTCACTGGATTATTTGTTTTTTGGGTATGGGGTTTGGTGAGTTCCTTGTATATTTTGGATACTAGCCCTTTATCTGATATGCCATTTGCCACTATCTTTTCCCATTCTGTCAGTTGCCTATTAGTTTTTTTGATTGTTTCCTTTGCAGTGCAGAAGCCTTTTATCTTAATGAGGTCCCAATGGTTCATTTTTGTTCTTGATTCCCTTGCCTTTGGGAATGGGTCGAGTAGGAAATTGCTGCGACTAAGGTCAAGGAAGCTATTTCCTGTTTTCTCCCCTAGGATTTTGATGGTTTCCTGTCTCACATTCAGGTCCTTCAGCCATTTTGAGTTTATTTTTGTGTATTGTGTAAGAAAGTGGTCTCATTTCATTCTTCTGCATGTTGCTGTCCATCTCTCCCAGCACCACCTGCTAAAGAGGCTGTCTTTTTTCCATTGGATACTCTTTCCTGCTTTGTTAAGGATTAACTGGCCATACACTTGTGGGTACAGTTCTGGGCTCTCTATTCTATTCCATTGGTCCAAGTGTCTGTTTTTGTGCCAATACCATACTGTGTTGATGATGACAGCTTTGTAGTAGAGGCTAAAGTCTGGGGTTGTGATGCCTCCAATTTTGGCTTTCCTCTTCAGTATTATTTTGGCTATTTGGAATTTTTTGTGGTTCCATACGTATTATAAGATAATTTGTTCTAGCATTGAGAAGAATGCTAGTGCAATTTTGATGGGGACTGCATTGAATGTGTACATTGCTTTGGGTAGTAATGACATTTTAACTATGTTTTTTCTTCTGACCGATGAGCATGGAATGTTTTTCCATTTCTTTGTGTCTTCTTCAATAATTTTCATAAGCTTTGTATGGTTGTCATCAAAGAGGACTTTTACACCTTTGGTTAGGTTTATTCATAGGTATTCTATGGCTTTTTGTGTAATTGTGAATGGGATTAGTTTCCTGATTTATCTTT
>NC_043711.1:10177728-10178751 GCF_006229205.1 Suricata suricatta | reverse complement strand
TTCAGCATGGGTGTCACCACTGTGAACATCACTGAGGCTATATTTGCTCTAGAGTTTTGGGAAGCAGTAGAACTAAGATACACCCCAAGGCTTGTACCATAGAACGAAGAGACCACCGAGAGGTGAGACCCACATGTGGAAAATGTTTTATGCTTGCCACTCACTGATGAAATTCTCAAAATGGAAGATATAATTCTAAAGTAAGAGGCGAGGATGCCAATGAGTGGAACAACACCCAGAAGTCCACTTGTCAGATACATGGCCAGGTCATTGAGGAAGGTATCAGAGCAAGCAAGTTGGATCACCTGCTTCAGTTCACAGAAAAAGTGCAGGATTTCCAGCTCTGCGCAAAAAGAGAGTCGCAAAACCATTAAGTCATGTAATAGAGATGGAAGAGCACTCAACACCCAGGATCCCAGAAGCAGGATGCAGCAAAACTTGGGGTTCATGATGACCATGTACTGCAATGGATGACAGATGGCCAGAAACCGGTCATAGGCCATCACTGTCAATAGTAAGTTCCCTAATTCTGCAAAAAGCATGTAAAAGTACATCTGGCTGAGGCAGCCTGCGTAGGTGATCACTCTGCTCTGCGTCTGGATGTTCAGCAGCATCTTTGGGATGGTGGTGGAGGTGAAACACATGTCTGAAAAGGACAGGTTGGTGAGGAAGAGGTACATGGGTGTGTGGAGGTGGGAGTCTGTGATAATGGCCAGAATAATGAGCAGGTTTCCAGTGAAGGTAACGAGGTACATGGACAGGAACAGCCAAAAGAGCAGTGACTGCAGCCCCCTCTCGTCTGAGAGTCCCAGGAGGATAAATTCTTTAACAGGAGTTTGATTTCTTCCTTCCATGTAACTGATGAAAATGGCTGGGAACAGAGACAAGAGCATTGTAAAGGCACCAGCATAAGCACAGAATTAAAAGAAATGCTGTGATTTCAACATGGTTCATTCTTTAATTCTTACACATTTATGACCAATCTAGAATATGTACCAGAAAATTTCAGGGACTCTCAAATGC
>NC_043711.1:10174252-10177628 GCF_006229205.1 Suricata suricatta | reverse complement strand
CAGGCCAGTTGAGGGGATACAGAGACCCTAGAAGGAACAAGCACAGCAGGTACCAAGATCTTGGATCTCATCCCATTATCCCATAAAATAAAACAAGGCTCCTTGCAGAAATGACTTACTATAGAGCTCTGTAGGAAAATACTACAGGGGAAAGGAAAATAAGCTGAAAATGAAACTGAAGCATCTTTTCCTGTAACGCATAATGAAATGCTGCCCCCAAAAACCAAGAATGATGGAAACAGGCCAAAGGGACAGATCAGCTAACTGAAGGAGCTCTCCATTGCCAAAGCTGAAACAATTTGAACAACAAAATAAGCTAGTATTGGGTTATAACACAGAGTACATCAAGTAAATAATTGAAAACCAAACACTGAAAACACAATCTCAACTTCAGAGAAAACCAATGATTTACAGAAATATTCTACTCTTAGGGAGGTGTAAGATAACTACCACTATTTAAAGATGGGGCTGCACCTAGAAAGTTCCTACGTTAGAACGGGATGGAAAGAAAGGGGAAAGAGAAATCTGACAAATATCGTGTCAGCCTGGACATCAATATCAACACCAATGAGAATTAGTCATGTTGACAGTATGTACCCTTGATGTCAGGAAATGAACTTGCCTGTTTCCCTCTCTGCTCTTCTTGTCCAACATCCACAGGTCCAGTCTACTCATGAAAAATATAATAATAATAATAATAATAAAGATTATTTACAGAATATCTTACCAGTATTCCTAAAACTATCAAATGTGTCAAGAACAAATAAAGCCTGAGAAAAAGCCACTGTATGTGGAAGCTCAGCAGATATGAGGATGAAAAGTAACAAGTTCAAGAAACAGGATGTGTTCATAACAGCAGAAACAGGGAAGGGAGCTCATGAGAACCCTCTGAAAAGTCATTGCAAGTTTGTTTTGTACATGTACAACTGTTCAAATACTAAAGCTCATTGAAAGTTACAATTATTAATGAAATGCAAAATCTTTTAAAACACTGTCCTCTGAGTGTGTCCCTAAGGTTCTGTTATGTGTATAAGCTGTCAGTGTCATTGCTGTCAGTGACTCTTTCCATTGGTAAAATAAAATAATACCTCAAACAACTTCTTGAAATTTTTCAATAAAATGATGATTATCAGGGATCTGGACTGTTTCCAGTAAACATTTAAGACTGAGTGAAAAAAATTATCTGAATTTATATGTTCATAATTCTACGCCCCCAGAGACCTATTCTGTGCCTTCCATCACACAGTCCTAATGTCATTTCTTTCCCTCAATATCTCTTCTCACACTCTGACTGTAGCAATAATCCCTTCCCCCACAACAACCTGGGTCATGTTTCCATAGAGAAGACCTGGTCATGGCTGTCCTCTACATAAAACCTGCACTTACATGTCACTAATTTCAGATTTGAATTTCCAGCCAAAAATGTAAGAATGTTTATTAATCTATTGCCTGTCCAGCCAGGTTCATTTTGGTCCATTTTGCAGATCCTGCTCCTGATTGTTGGAGACAGTAATGGGTATTTCTAATCCCAGCAGCACAATGTCTGCTTTGTTCATCTCTAAATTTCCTCCTCTGTTGTTTCTTCCTGGACTGATCAGCTCCCTCATACCCTGGGAAAGATCCAACAACAACATCCAGACTCCGCACCTTTAAGCTTCTCTGTGAAGCCTTCTCTGACTCCCATGAAAGAGTGCTCTTTGTGAAAACAATTACAAACAAAATAAAGAAACAATGTCTCAGGATCTACTTCCCTAGATTTGAATGCAACCTCTCAGTATCACATTTATTTATTTATTTTTATTTCTCACTGTTTAAACAGTAAGAACTTTGAGAGAAAAAAAATGAAGCCTTATTCACTTAATAATCCTAAGGATAAAAAATTATAAGGATAAATCACAGTGTATACCACAGCTAGTTGCAGGGGAAAAAATGGTGAATGCCTACAATTCAGAACTAATTCAATAGCAGTAAACAGTCACTCTTAATAATGGCAGAACCAGCAAAGAAAACAGAGGAAACACTGTGGAGAGATGAAGGCAATTGATTAAGCACTAACCTTGGATGAGACAAATCAGGGAGAGAGGGTTCAGTGTATCCAGAGTTTCACTCCAGAATCAAAGCCTTATGGGCAGGGCTCACCATCGCTAAACTCTTCTTAACTAATTGTCCAGATTGATGCCCCAAAATAACTCTGATACAAGGATTCCTTCCTACCATAACACATCTATACAGCCCTTGTGACAATGCCGAGGCTCACCCAAATGTTAGCACAGAACAGCTTGAGATCAATGACCCAGTCTCTCCCATGGATGATTGATGTGGTTGGAGTTATGTTCCCTGGGAAGGGAAAAGAAAAGATCTCACTCGTGAAGGCTCTAGAACAGACCTATGTGCTCATATCACCTGAGATTACAGGAGTTGACTTCCTCAGTGCAGAAAAGGCATTTTCAATTTCTATAACTGTAGAAAATAAATCCCAGGAGTCTCATTTAAAAAATAATATTTTGTCTCCCTTTCCCTTATGAGACTGGGGTCTCTGGAGCTAGGAGAGAAAATTAGAATGCAAACTCATCACACAGTTGGGACACAGACTTGGAATTTCCTGAATGACTCTCATCCCATGAAAGTCTCTTATCCCAGAAGGAGGTCCTCTGTTTAGAGGTTCTCACTGATAAGTCAGAGCACCCAATCTGAAGTCTCCAATTCTGGTTTTGGAGCATCCTGTGTCCCCTAAATGTCTTCTTTCTCCTACCTGTCCTCATTCTGTTGACTCACAATCTTGGAACTCCCAGCTCCCATAGCATTTCTTCATTTCTCCTGCTTCTTTTTCCTTCAATGTAGGCAATGTCTGTTTAATATTACTCAACTGTTTGCTTCCTGAAGAATCTTACTAACACTTCATTAGCAGTTGTTTTACAGTAGGCACTAAACTACATACAGTTAAGGAAGAAAGGTGTAAGAAATGGCCTCCTCTTTTGAGGAGCTCTCACAGTCTCAACAGAGCAAGAGATAAACATATAAACTAATGTGCTAACCTAAGAGGCACTGACACCTGATCAAAAGAATACAAACAGTTAACTCTTCCAGAAGAAAGGAGTGAAGGCTGCACAAACAAGCTAATAATTGTCCCGAGTCTTGATGTGGGTGAAGGCGGTAAGAACACTCCAACAGGAAGTATCTGGGCACCCAAAGTGGGAACTACTTCATACTTGCTACCAATAATCAGGAGGCAAGTATGAAAATTCAAACATGACCCTAAGCAATTAGACAGCATTCAGATAGCAGAAATGCTCATACTGGATTCAGCTTTACTGTATTCATGAAAACATCTGAATGTCAGTGCAGATTTCATGACAGTATGTCCAGGATCAAGTTC
>NC_043711.1:10173129-10174152 GCF_006229205.1 Suricata suricatta | reverse complement strand
GCATTTGAGAGTCCCTGAAATTTTCTGGTACATATTCTAGATTGGTCATAAATGTGTAAGAATTAAAGAATGAACCATGTTGAAATCACAGCATTTCTTTTAATTCTGTGCTTATGCTGGTGCCTTTACAATGCTCTTGTCTCTGTTCCCAGCCATTTTCATCAGTTACATGGAAGGAAGAAATCAAACTCCTGCTAAAGAATTTATCCTCCTGGGACTCTCAGATGAGAGGGGGCTGCAGTCACTGCTCTTTTGGCTGTTCCTGTCCATGTACCTCTTTACCTTCACTGGAAACCTGCTCATTATTCTGGCTATTATCACAGACTCCCACCTCCACACACCCATGTACCTCTTCCTCACCAACCTGTCCTTTTCAGACATGTGTTTCACCTCCACCACCATCCCAAAGATGCTGCTGAACATCCAGACGCAGAGCAGAGTGATCACCTACGCAGGCTGCCTCAGCCAGATGTACTTTTACATGCTTTTTGCAGAATTAGGGAACTTACTATTGACAGTGATGGCCTATGACCGGTTTGTGGCCATCTGTCATCGACTGCAGTACATGGTCATCATGAACCCCAAGTTTTGCTGCATCCTGCTTCTGGGATCCTGGGTGTTGAGTGCTCTTCCATATCTATTACATGACTTAATGGTTTTGCAACTCTCTTTTTGCACAGAGCTGGAAATCCTGCACTTTTTCTGTGAACTGAAGCAGGTGATCCAACTTGCTTGCTCTGATACCTTCCTCAATGACCTGGCCATGTATCTGACAAGTGGACTTCTGGGTGTTGTTCCACTCATTGGCATCCTCGCCTCTTACTTTAGAATTATATCTTCCATTTTGAGAATTTCATCAGTGAGTGGCAAGCATAAAACATTTTCCACATGTGGGTCTCACCTCTCGGTGGTCTCTTCGTTCTATGGTACAAGCCTTGGGGTGTATCTTAGTTCTACTGCTTCCCAAAACTCTAGAGCAAATATAGCCTCAGTGATGTTCACAGTGGTGACACCCATGCTGAA
>NC_043711.1:10171619-10173029 GCF_006229205.1 Suricata suricatta | reverse complement strand
AAATAAGTACGAAACTAGTGAAGAAAAAAAATTTTTTATATATTAAACAAACAAACAAAGAAACATAAACAACAAAACAAAACAAAAAACAAAACAAAACAAAACAAAAAAAAACGGAAATAAAAAAGGAGCAGCTCCCCCTGGTGCATAGGCTTGGTTTGATGTGGTGAGTCTTGGAGTCTGTTCTCAGAGGCTCTGCCCCTGCCTGAGGCGAAATGAGCAGCAGGAGGTGAAGTGCGCACCTTCACAGACTCAATTGTGGAGTCCCCACCCCCAGTCAGGATTCGATTGCAATGGGGTAAAGGAAAAAAACAAAAAGCAAAAATACTGAGTCTCTCTTAGTTTCTGATAGCTTTGCTGAAGACGCTGTGCGCTGCTGGAAATGAGCTGGGAGCTCCTACAGTCTAAGCGGGCGCCCAGGCCTCCACCCGCCACCGACTCTTTGTTGGGTGTCCTGTTGGTGTGCGCCCTATTTTTTCCCTGTGGGCACCCGGGATTCGCACAGTCAGTGCAGGGGGCGAGGTGTGCCGTGGAAATGCGGTCGGTGGTCCCGATCCCAAAACCAACTTCGAATTGCTCGCGCCTGGCGCAGTCGCCGCTCTGGCAGCTTCCAGCTGTCGAGCGTGCCTCCCCAGCACAGTGGCTTCTCACAGCCACAGAAGCCTCTGATTCCCCGCTGAGATGGCTTAGGGCTGGAAGCTATTCCTTCTCTTGCGCCACCCCGGTTCGGGATTCCAGCTACCCAGCAGTTATCTATGGAGTGGATTCCTGTCTCCAAGTGCAGCCAAGCGTTCTATACCTCTTCCCCAGAGACAGTTTGATGAGCGTGTTCTGACTCTGTCTCTTCCTTTTGTCTCTCGAGCATCGCGCACTTGGGCCACGTTGGGCTGGGGATCTTACCTCCCCTGCCCGTCCTGGGCTGGCCCGTTTTCAGATCTCCCCCGTGCGCCCACACTCATTCAGATATCCTTGAGGTTCTATTCCTTCTGGAGTTCGTATTTTCTCCTTCCGCTCTTGCAGATGAACGTAATATCCTTCTCAGTTCGAAAAATGGTGCGGATGGTCCTTTCCTCTCCGCCATCTTGGCCCCACCTCTTTTCTTTTTTTAAATAGTTTATTGTCAAATTGGTTTCCATATAACACGCAGTGCTTCTTCCCACAAATGCCCCCCACTGTGACCATCACCCCCTCTCTCCCTCCCCCTCTTCCTTCAGTCCATGGTTCGTTTTCAGTATTCGGTAATCTCCCTTGATCTGTGTCCCTCACTCTACCCCACTCTCTTTCCCCCTTCCTCTTCCCATGGTCCCCTGCCAGGTCTCTCCTGTTAGACCTATGAATGCAAACATATGGTATCTATCCTCTGCCTGACTTATTTCGCTTAGCATGACACCCTCGAGGTCCATCCACTTT
>NC_043711.1:10170218-10171519 GCF_006229205.1 Suricata suricatta | reverse complement strand
ATTACGTTCATCTGCGAGAGCGGAAGGAGAAAATACGAACTCCAGAAGGAATAGAACCTCAAGGATACCTGAATGAGTGTGGGCGCACGGGGGATATCTGAAAACGGGCCAGCCCAGGACGGGCAGGGGAGGTAAGATCCCCAGCCCAACGTGGCCCAAGTGCGCGATGCTCGAGAGACAAAAGGAAGAGACAGAGTCAGAACACGCTCATCGAACTGTCTCTGGGGAAGAGGTATAGAACGCTTGGCTGCACTTGGAGACAGAAACCCACTCCATAGATAACTGCTGGGTAGCTGGAATCCCAAACCGGGGTGGCGCAAGAGAAGGAATAGCTTCCAGCCCTAAGCCATCTCAGCGGGGAATCAGAGGCGTCTGTGGCTGTGAGAAGCCACTGCGCTGGGGAGGCACGCTTCGCAGCTGGAAGCTGCCAGAGCGGCGACTGCACCAGGTGCGAGGAATTCGAAGTTGGTTTTGGGAACGGGACCACCGACCGCATTTCCACGGCACACCTCGCCCCCTGCACTGACTGTGCGAATCCCGGGTGCCCACAGGGAAAAAGTAGGGCGCACACCAACGGGACACCCAACAAAGAGTCGGTGGCGGGTGGAGGCCTGGGCGCGCACTTCGACTGTAGGAGCTCCCAGCTCATTTCCAGCAGCGCACAGCGTCTTGAGCAAAGCTATCAAAAACTAAGAGAGACTCAGTATTTTTGCTTTTTGTTTTTTTCCTTTACCCCATTGCAATCAGGATCCTGATTGGGGGTGGGGACTCCACAATTGAGTCTGTGAAGGTGCACACTTCACCTCCTGCTGCTCATTTCGCCTCAGGCAGGGGCAGAGCCTCGGAGAACAGACTCCAAGACATACCACTTCAAACCAAGCCTATGCACCAGGGGGAGCTGCTCCTTTTTTATTTCCGTTTTTGTTTTTTTGTTTTGTTTTGTTTTGTTTTTTGTTTTGTTTTGTTGTTTATGTTTCTTTGTTTGTTTAATATATAAAAAAACTTTTTCTTCACTAGTTTCGTACTTATTTCTTTAACATTATTACCTTTTTTTCCTTTTTTTTTTTACTCAATTCCTTTAAATTTTACTCTTTATATTCCTTTCTCCTTTCTCCCTTACTTTTTCACCTTCTTGCAACCCAGATATATTCTCCTGTATCTCATCCTTACCTTTCCCCTCAACTGGTCATACACTTTTAAACGGTATACTGTCCTTTGTTGTCTCCGACTCCCTTTTATATATATTTTTTTGTCTTTTCTTCTTTCTCTTTTCTTTTTATTTTCTCTTCTTCTCTTCTTTT
>NC_043711.1:10161807-10170118 GCF_006229205.1 Suricata suricatta | reverse complement strand
GGAGAGACAAAATATTATTTTTTAAATGAGACTCCTGGGATTTATTTTCTACAGTTATAGAAATTGAAAATGCCTTTGTTTCATGCAGGAAGTTGACTCCTGTAATCTCGGGTGATATGATCACATAGGTGTGTTCTAAAGCCTTTACGAGTGTGACCTTGTCTTTTCCCTTCCTGAGGACATAATTTTCAGCAGCACCAATCATCCATGGGAGAGACTGGGTCATTGATCTCACGCTGTTCTGTGCTAACATCTAGGTGAGCCTCGGCATCATCACAAGGACTGTGTAGATGTGTTATGGTGGGATGGAATCCTTGTATCAGAGTTATTGTGGAGCAACAAGCTGGACAATTAGTTAAGTAGTGTTTAGCGATGGCAAGCCCTGCCCGTAAGGCCGTGATCCTGGAGTGAATCTCTGGATACACTGAACCTTCGCTCCCTGATCTGTCTCCTCGAAGGTTAGTGCTAAGTGAATTGCCTTAATCTCTCCACAGTGTTTCTTCTGTTTTCTTTGCTGGTTCTTCCACTGCTGGGAGTGACTATTTACCACTACTGAAACAGTTCTCCATTGTAGACATTCACCATTCCCCACCCCCAGCAATTAATGTGTGCACACACTATTATTTATCCTTGGAATAAATAAATTAGTAAGGCATCGTTTTTTCCTCTCAAAGTTCTGACTGCAATCAGAGCGAGAGATGTAAAAATAATAAAGAAATGTGATAGAGAGAGGTTGCACTGAAATCTGGGGAAGTAGATCCTCTGACATTGTCTCTTTATTTTGTTTGTACTTGTTTTCACAAAAAGGACTCTTTCTTGGGAGTCAGTGAAGGCTTCACAGAGAAGCTTAAAGGTGCTGAGTCTGGACGTTGTTTTTGGGATCCTTCCAAGGGCACGAGGGAGGTGAGCAGTCCAGGAAGAAACAGCAGAGGAGGGAATTTAGAGATGAATAAAGCAGACGTTGTGCTGCTGGGATTAGAAATACCCGTTATTGTCTCCTACAATGAGGGGCCGGGTCGGCAAAATGAACCCAAGTGACCCTGACTGGGTAGGCAATAGATTAATAAACATTCTTACATTTTTGCCTAGAAGGTTGAAATTGAAATCTGACATTAGTGACATGTAAGTGCAGGTTTTATGTCAGAGGACAGCTATGACCATGTCTTCTCTATGTAAACATGACCCAGGTAATTGTGAGGAAGAAAGTATTGCTGCAGTCTGTGTGTGAGAGGGGATATTGAGGGACAGAAATTGCTCTAGGGGGGTGAGATGGGAGTCACAGAATGGGTCTCTGAGGGGGTGGGAATCATGAACACAGAAATTCAGATGAATTTTTTCACTCTTTCTCAAATGATCCTGTAAACAGTGCAGATACCTAATGGCCATCATTTTATTGAAAATTTTCATAAGCCTATATGTGGTATCATTTTATTTTACTGATGGAAAGAGTCACAGCTTATACACATAACAGAGCCTTAGGGAAACACTCAGAGTTCAGTGTTTCCAAAAATTTTGCTTTTCATTAATAGTTTTAATTTTTAATCTGCCCTAGTATTTGAACAGTTGTACATTTAAAAAGAAACTTGGTATAATTTTTTAGAGGGTTCTCCTGAGCTCCCTTCTCAGTTTCTGCAGTTATGAACACATCGTGTCTCTCATAGATGTCACTTTTAATCCTCATATCTGCTGAGCTTCCACATGCAGTGACTTTTTCTCAGGCTTCATTTGTTTTTGATGCAGTGATAGTTTAGGAGTACTAGGAAGGCATTCTGTAAGGTAATCTTTGTTTGGACTTGCCTTATTATTCTTTTTCTGGTGAGTAGACTGGGACTGTTGATGTTGGAGAAGAAGAGCAGGGAGGGAAACAGGCAAGTTCATTTTTTGACATCAGGGGTACACACTGTCAACATGACTAATTCACAGTGGTTTTGACATTAATGTCCTTGCTGACACGTTATGTGTCAGATTTCTCTTTCCCTTTTTTTTCTCCATCCAGTACTCCTGTAGGGAATTTCTAGGTCAACCCCATCTATGTAGTGGTGTGTATTTACTCCTCCTCAGGAATAGAATACTTGTGCAAATCATTGGCTGTCTTTTGCACTTGAGATTGTTTTTTCAGTATTTGTCTTTCAGTTATTTACATTATATACTCTGTATTGTAACCTAATACTAGTTTATTTGGTTGCTCAAAGTGTTTCAACTTTGGCAATGGAGAGTCCTTTGGTTAACTGAGATGTCCTTTTGGCATGTCTCCATCATTTTGGGTTTTGGGGGCAGCATTTCATTACGTGTTACAGGAAACGATGTTTCAGCTTCTCCTGCAGCTTAATGTATTTACCTCCGGAGCCCTACAGTCAGTCATTTCTGCAAGGAGTACTGTTTTATTTTATAGGGTCATGGGGTGAGATTGAAATCTTGGTACATGCTGTGCTTGTTTCTACCAGGGTCTCTATATCCCCTCAACGGAGCTGCAAAGAACATATGAGTGTTTACTACTCAGTGTATATGCAGACATCCATACATGTGTCTATATGGTACTCTCTCTCTCTCTTTTTTATATTAGAGAAAGCAAGTTCATACTGATGGTTCCAACTCTAATTTATTACCAAAGGATCATAAGAACTACTCCACCTTGCTTACATGTAAAGACCAACACCACATGTGATACCGTAATTCCCACCATTTACTATCTATTTCCTTATAAGTTCAATTTCAGTTCATGTGTACAGGAGTATCTGCCTTGTTCACAGTACCCTCCAGAGTACATTTTCACAAGTGTAGAATATGCGTCTGTGTAATTTCTTCCATGTCCTGTTTTACAGACGCTTCTCTTTTTCAGATCTTGTTTTTTATGCACGTTTTTGGTGCATGTATTTCACTGAGATTGTGTCACACAATTCTAATGCGGTTAGAATGTTTTTCTTTCCCCTCATGCTACATTCCATCGTAGGATTTCATTGGCTACATGAGTTTTACTCTTGTTTTTATTTTAATAATAGTTTATTGTGAAATTGGTTTCCATATAATACCCAGTGCTTCTTCCCACAAGTGCCCCTCCATGACCATCACCCCCTTTTCCCCCTCCCCCTTCAGCCCTCAGTTTATTTTTAGTATTCAATAACCTCTCATGATTTGTGTGTGTCTCTCTCCCCAAGTCTCTTTCCCCCTTCCCCTCCCTATTGTCCTCTGTTAGTTTTTTCCTGTTAGACCTATGAGTGCCAACATATGGTTATCTGAATTTTACTTTTGAATTTACTTATATTTTACAACTTTACTGAATTCGGTGTTACTCTAACAGTTTTTCTTGTTTTTAGTGCCATTGACAAAAAATTTTTTGTTTATTCATTTATTTTGAGAGACACAGAGAAAGCATGAGTAAGGAAGGGGCAGCAAGAGAGAGAGAGAGAGAGAGAGAGAGAGAGAGAGACAGACAGAGCGAGCGAGCAGATTCCAAGCAGGCTCCACACTGCACACTGACAGCACAGAGTCCGATGTGGGGCTCAAACACATGAAGCTGTGAGATCAGTACCTGATACTAAACTGAGAGTCCGATGCTTAACCAACTGAGACATCAGGTGCCTTTAGTGGTATCTTTTAAAAATAAGATCACCTTATTTGTGAAGAGGAATCATATTACTTCTTCCATTCTAATTTTGATACCTTTATTTCCTTCGTATTTTTTTGTTTATTTTTTTTTCCTGACCAGTTGCTCTGTCTAGAAGATGCAATGCACATGCATAAAAGGCATGAAAGCAGACATGCTTGTCTTGGCTTATCTTAGAGGTCACTCTCAGTGTTTCACCATTGGGAATAATTTTAGAGGTGGGTTATCTAATGACCTATTTGTGTTGTATAACTTTCCTTCTATTCTTAGTTTCTTGAATGTTGGTACTATTAAGGTATGCCCCATTTTGTCATGTTTTATTTACCATGTGTTGAGATACTCTTGTGATCTTATTCTTCATTTTGTTAATATGTTGTATTACACCAAGGGAGATTAATTAGTTAAACCCTGCTTACCTTCCAGGAATAAATCCTACTTGGTCCCTTTTCTACATCATGATCAAAAGCTGCTGTGGTTGAATCAGCAATATTTAGTCAAAGATTTCATATCAATATTCTTTGGGAATATCATCCTGTATTTTACTTTTCTTGCAATATCTCTTCTTGGCTTTGATATTAGTGCAACGCTAGCCTGAAGGAATAAATTAGGAGTGTTTCCCATTTGATTTTTTTGGAAAGAGATTGAGAAAGATTGGTGATAATTCTAATTTTGTGTGGTTCTAGTGACCGTTAGCCACGAGTACTTTACTGGAATGCCTTCATCACAAAATGAAGTTCTCCTAGGAGATGGAAGCTCTTTGACTTATGTCCCCTCCTTTTTAAAGAGTTGTGCTTCAGCTACAAGAGTACAGAGTATCACAATAATGGAGAACGCTCTCTCTCTGTCTATCTCTCTCTGTATCTCTTCCTACATTCATTTTGTGTGTGTGAATAGCGAAAAGAGAATTTATTATGAAGTACATACTTGCAAAGCATTTATAGCAAACTGAAGGTTTCTTAAAAAGACATAATGCAGAATTTAGCCCAACTAGAGATCTAGAGTAAAGACTGAGAGAATTATGTAGAAATTAATTATGTTCCATTTGTATACATTACATAAAATGTATCCTTTTATAGACAAACATCATATGTCCATATGTAACATATACATATAAAAACAACAGTGAACTGAGATGTCCACTGCCTTCAAATGTTTCCATAAACGCAGAAGGCTTTGAATTCCTCTCTGTCTTATTTACATTCAACTCCTACTCCCTTTGTGTTACCTGCTCCTCTCACAGCTTTCTCTTTGATGTTGCCTGATGATTTGAGAGAGTTCTCGACTCAAGGTCTTTGCACATGTGATTTCTCTCCCTTGCCTGGTTTTCTCAAAGTTATTATCCACATAGTTGGTATATCCCTTACTTTTCCAGGTCAGAAGCCCCTGATCGCACACGGTAAAATGACATGTTTCCTTTCACTTAGAACTACTTTGTCCTGAATTATTTTACTTATTAGTTGTAACCACCACTTGAAACATCATTTATTCCTTTATTAATATTTTATTCCTCCCTCTGCTGCACACACACATCTAAGACCCAGTCTTGTTAAGGTCAAACACCCATCACTATTTTTTTCCATACTTTTAAAAATATTTGTCACAAGGTATTTTATTAAATTTTTTTTGGTGACAACAGAAGGTCTCTGGAAATTTACTGGGAGAACATTGTTTCAATAATTATTTTGATTTAGAACAAGAATTGGAAAAAGTTAGTCATGGAGCATTTGAGAGTCCCTGAAATTTTCTGGTACATATTCTACCTTGATAGTAAATGTGTAAGAATTAAAGAATGAAGCATGTTGAAAACAAAGCATTTCTCCTAATTCTGTGATCATGCTGGTGCCTTTACAATGCGCTGTCTCTGTTCCAGCCATTTTCATCAGTTACATGGAAGGAAGAAATCAAACCCGTGTTACAGAATTTATCCTCCTGGGACTCTCAGAAGAGCAGGAGCTGCAGTCACTGCTCTTTTGGCTGTTCCTGTCCATGTACCTTGTCACCTTCACTGGGAACCTACTCATCATTCTGGCCATTATCACAGATTCCCGCTTACACACACCCATGTACTTCTTCCTCTCCAACCTGTCCTTCTCTGACATCTGTTTCACCTCCACCACCATCCCAAAGATGCTGCTGAACATCCAGATGCAGAGCAGAGCGATCACCTATGAAGGCTGCCTCAGCCAGATGTGCGTTTACATTTTTTTTGCAGGACTAGACAACTTACTATTGACAGTGATGGCCTATGACCGGTTTGTGGCCATCTGTCATCCACTGCACTACATGGTCATCATGAACCCCAGGTTCTGCTGCATTCTATTTCTGATATCCTGTGTGTTGAATGCTCTTATTGCTTTAATACATGACTTAATGATTTTACGACTCTCTTTTTGCACAGAGCTGGAAATCCTGCACTTTTTCTGTGAACTTAGTCAGGTGATCCAACTTGCTTGCTCTGATACCTTCCTCAATGACCTGGCCATGTATCTGGCAAGTGGACTTCTGGGTGTTGTTCCACTCATTGGCATCCTTTCCTCTTACTCTAGAATTGTAGCTTCCATTTTGAGAATTTCATCAGTGAAGGGTAAGTATAAAGCATTTTCCACATGTGGGTCTCACCTCTCGGTGGTCTCTTTATTCTATGGTACAAGCCTTGGGGTGTATCTTAGTTCTGCTGCTTCACAGAACTCCAGAGCATGTGCCATAGCGTCAGTGATGTTCACCGTTGTGACGCCCATGCTGAACCCCTTCATCTATGGTCTGCGGAACAGAGAAATCAAGCAAGCCCTGAGAAAGCTTTTTAGCAGAGAGACATTCTGTGCACTTAGGATTCTTTGTTTCAAGCTAAAGACTTGAGTTAACAGGACTTAAACCTCTAGAAGACCTAGATGATGATATTTTTATCAGTTCATGGACTGATAATCTGCAGTTTATTTTCTACAATAATCAGGTGATAGAAGTTTTTCATTCATCATGAGAAACTATTTCTTCTGTATTTTTAAAAGCTCTCTTTATTTATTTTGAGATGAAGAGCCATAGTTTGTGGGGAGGGACAAAGCGATATTGAGGGAATATCACCAGTCATGTCCATGCTATCAGTGTAGAGCTTGAAACGGGGCTCAATGTCACAAAGGTGGGATCTTGACCTGAACCAAAATCATGAGATGGATGCTTAACTGAGAGAACCACCAAGGAATTCCTTTTCCTCAAATAATTAAAACTGTTTAAGCGTCTCATAAAATTCCATTTCATGAATTAAAAAAAATTTAATGTGTAGTCATTTTAGAATGTGGGGGGGGGGAGAGAGAGAGAGAGAGACAGAGAGAGACAGAGAGAGACAGAGAGAGATTGAGTTAGACAGAGAGACAGAGAGGAAGAAAGAGAGGGAGACACAGAATCAGAGGCAAGCTCCAGATCTCAGCTGTCAGCACAGAGCCTGATGCAGGGTTCAAACCCATGAGTTGCGAGGTCATGAACTGAACCAAAGTCAAATGCTCAACCAACGGAGCCACCCCACTACCTCCATAGCATGGATTTTTAAAAACATATACTTAATGTAGCATATTGAGTACTTATAATGTGATAAGGAGGGCAGCGGATAAATGTGAAATGCTTCTTCTTTTTGGGTTGAAAGCGGGTATTTGTTAGAGTATCTGGTTTTGGAGGGAAATCGTTGAACATATCAGAGGTTATATACTAGTTTCCAAAGGTTTAGGTCTATCTATATTGGAAGGAGATCACATCTACAAGAGCAGAGGCACCTAGAACCCTGTGGGATTAGTTTACCATAATCCACCTTCACCATACAATCTCTAGTTTTTCCTCCCACAGTCCAAAACATAAATTATGTGTGACGGTGATAGAAATGCAGCTCCTATGGTTTAGGCCTTGATGGTGTCATTCTTGGGATTCTTTCAATATCTCTTTTCATATATATTTTTTACAATATGTTTTATGTTTTTATTTATTTTTTATATAGTTTATTGTCAGATTGGTTTCCATATAACACTCAGTGCTCTTCCGCACAAGTGCCCTCCTCCATGATCATCACCTTCCTCCCTTCCTTCCTCCTTCAGTACTCAGTTTGTTTTCAGTATTGAAGAGTCTCTCATGATTTGTGTCCCTCTCTCTCCCCATTCTCTTTCCCCCTTCCCCTCCCTATGGTCCTCTGTTAGGTTTCTCCTGTTGGACCTATGAGTGAAAACATATGGTATCTGTCCTTCTCCACCTGACTTATTTCACTTAGCATGGCACCCTTGAGGTCCATCCGCTTTGCTACAAATGGCCAGATTTCATTCTTTCTCATTGCCATGTAGTACTCCATTGTATACATATACCACATATTCTTGATCCATTCATCAGTTGAGGGACATTTAGGCTCTTTCCATGATTTGGCTATTGAAAGTGCTGCTATGAACATTGTAGCACATGTGCTCCTATGCATCAGCACTTCTATATACCTTGGGTAAATCCCAAGCAGTGCTATTGCTAGGTCATAGGGCAGTTTTATTGATAGTTTCTCCACATCCTCGCCAACATCTATAGTCTCCTGATTTGTTCATTTTAGTCACTCTGACTGGTGTGATGGGGTATCTAAGTGTGGTTTAGATTTTTATTTCCCTGATGATGAGTGATGCTGAGCATCATTTCATGTGCCTGTAGGCCATCTGGATGTCCTCTTTGGAGAAGTGTCTGTTCATGTCTTCT
>NC_043711.1:10158567-10161707 GCF_006229205.1 Suricata suricatta | reverse complement strand
ACTGGTGTGAGGTGGTATCTCAGTGTGGTTTTGATTTGTGTTTCCTTGATGATGAGTGAGGCTGAGCATCATTTCATGTGCCTGTAGGCCATCTGGATGTCCTCTTTGGAGAAGTGTCTATACATGTTTTCTGCCCATTTCTTCACTGGATTATTCATTTTTTGGGTATGGAGTTTGGTGAGTTCCTTGCAGGTTTTGGATGCTAGCCCTTTATTCGATATGTCATTTGCAGCAATCTTTTCCCATTTCATAGTTTGCCTATTAGTTTTCTTGATTGTTTCCATTGCATAGCAGAAACTTTTTATCTTGACGAGGTCCCAATAGTTTATTTTTGTTCTTGATTCCCTTGCCTTTGGGGATGTGTTGAGTAGGAAATTGCAGCGGTTGAGGTCGAGGGTTCCATTCACAATTGCACAAAAAACCATAAAATACCTAGGAATAAATCTAACCAAGGATGTAAAAGGCCTGTACTATGAAAATTATTAAAAAACTTATGAAGGAAAATGAAAAAGGTACCAAGAAATGGAAAAATATTCCATGCTCATGGATCGTAAGAATAAACATTGTGAAAATGTCATTAAGCACCACAGCAATCTACACATCCAATGCAATCGCCATCACAATTGCGCCAGCCTTCTTCTCAAAGCTAGAACAAACTATTCTAAAATTTGTTGGAACCACAAAAGACCCAGAAAAACAAAGTAATATTGAAGAAGAAAACCAAAGTGGGAGGCATCACAATCCCAGACTTTAGCTTCTACTACAAAGCTGTCATCATCAAGACATGATGGTATTGGCACAAAAACAGACACATAGACCAAAGGAATAGAATAGAGAACCCATAACTGAATCCACAGATGTATGGCCGATTAATCTTTGACAAAGCAGGAAAGAATATCCAATGGAAGAAAGATAGCTTCTTTAACAGGTGGTGCTGGGAGACCTGGACAGCAACATGCAGAAGAATGAAACGAGACCACTTTCTTCCACCATACAGAAAAATAAACTAAAAATGGCTGAAGGACCTGAATGTGAGACAAGAAACCATCAAAACTCTCAAGGAGAAAGTAGGAAACAGCCTCCTCAAACTCTTTTAATATTTTGGTAGGCAGCAATACTGTCTTATGATTTCCCTTAGCACCTCCTACCATAATAGGCTCTTCACAGATCTCACACACAATATGGCTACTCTGCCTCTTGCCACCTGCATCTTGTCTAATGCTGCGTAGCAGTAATTAGGCAGTGATACTGGGATATGGTCATGGACCTAACATGTGCTGTGTGAGACAGAGTAAGATGAGTGTCTCCTGATCACCCCACCCCAGAGCCCCCCACTAGGATTGTAAGCCATAATGGTCATTTCCTACCACCTGATTCATAGTCTTCCTGTTAAAACTCCACAGATTCTTTCAAACACTGGTATGCAAATAAATGCTCATGGAACTATGTCTCAGAAGCAAAGACAAAAAGAACAGGGAAATCAAGAAGGAAGGAAATACATAAGATCAAAGGTATACAGAAGAGAACTTACTTGTAGCATTTGCCAGTTTCCATGGTATAATTACTCTATCAATCTACCAATTTTAGTTCAGACCACAGTCCTCAAGGACCATTATAAGCTAGGTAGTGCCACCACCTAAGAGCCTTTGTGTTGTGTTTGGAGGAAAATATAAAGCCTTTGTTGCCAATTTTATAACATTCCATCTGTTGTAAATGGTTCTATCAACCAAGGATATGGGCCAGTGAACATACTCAGAACTAATTTTCTGGTAGACATTATGACCCTTCTTTGTGGTGTCAGGTCAGTCTTTTCTTCATGATCATTGAAGGTGGGTATTTTAAATTGTTTTTTGTTTTTTGTTTGCCTATCATTATTATTATTATTAGTTAAATAAAGCAGATGGGCCCTTAGGAGGCTGCCCATCATTTTTATTTCATGGATATGCTATAATGAACTTGCCATTTTCAAAAATCCCTGTTGCCTTAAAAAAAAAGTTTAAAGAGAGAGAGCATGTAAGTTGGATAGAGGGTAGAGGGAGAGAGAGAATCCCAGCCAGACTCCATTCACAGCGCAGACCCCAACATGGGGCTCAACCAACAACTCTGGGATCATGATCCAGCGGAAATCTAGTGCAAATACTCAACCGAGACCCCTTCTTGACCCAACATTACTTTTTTAAAATTGACTTGTTTTTTTCAAGAATTCTGAAAAACTGTACATAATTTGGATATTAACCTATTATCAGGTGTGTGACTTACCCATAGTTTCTCCATTGTATGACTTGCCTTTCATTTGGAAATAGTGCTATTCAGTGCACAAATATTCTGATTTTACTGATGTAATTTTTTCTCTAGCTGCCTGTGTCTCTGGTGTTATATCCAAGAAATCTTTGTTCAATCCAGTCACAAAGATGTACCTGTATATTTTCTTCTTAGTGTTTATTTACAGTTTTATATCTTATGTTTAGATTTGTGATTGATTTGGAGTCATGTTTGTAGATGTGGACAGAAGGGTAACCTTCATCTATTTGCATGTGGATATCCAGTTTTTCCATCATGATTTCTTGGAAAGACTGCCTATTTACTATTGAAATATGCTGTTAGCCTTGTAAAAATTCCTCCATTCATATGTATGAGGATTTATTTCTGGGCTTCCTCCTATTCCATTAAGTTATAAACAGCCAGTCATTTAAAACTTAAAATGTGATAATTCCTCTGAGTATTATATTTTCCTCCTCCCAAACATTATTTTTTATTGAAATATACTTCACAGAGTTATTTTAATTTCACGTGTACAATGTAATGCATCCATAATACTGTACACTGTTCAGTGCTCGTGGAGATAAATGTACTTTTAATTCACTTTCTCTGTCTCACCCAACCACAGCCTTCTTTTCTCTGGCAAACATAAGCTTGTCCACGGTATTAACGGCCTAGTTTTTGTTGTTGTTGTTGTTCTTTCCATGTTTGTTCACTTTTTTGTTTCTTTTCTTTATTTATTTATTTTTATTTTTTATTTTTTATTATTTTATTATTTTATTTTTTTCCATAATATTTTATTGTCAAATTGTTTTCCATACAACACCCAGTGCTCTTCCCCTTAAGTGCCCTCCTCCATCACCACCACCTCTTTTCCCCCC
>NC_043711.1:10145184-10158467 GCF_006229205.1 Suricata suricatta | reverse complement strand
AAGGCTTTAGAACACACCTATGTGATCATATCACCCGAGATTACAGGAGTCAACTTCCTGCATGAAACAAAGGCATTTTCAATTTCTATAACTGTAGAAAATAAATCCCAGGAGTCTCATTTAAAAAATAATATTTTGTCTCTCCCTTATGAGACTAGGGTCTCTGGAGTTAGGAGAGAAAATTAGAATGCAAATACATCACACAGTTGGGACACAGACTTGGAATTCCCTGAAGGACTCTCATCCAATGAAAATCTCTTATCCTAGAAGGAGGTCCTCTGTTTAGAGGTTCTCACTGATAAGTCAGAATACCCCATCTGAAGTGTCCAATTCTGGTTTTGGAGAATCCCGTGTCCCCTAAATGTCTTCTTTCTCCTATCTGTCCCCATTCTGTTGGCTCACAATCTTGGAACTCCCAGCCCCTACAGCATTTCTTCTTTTTGCCTGCTTCTCCTTCCTCCTTCAATGTAGGCAATGTCTATATAATATCACTCAACCCTATGCTTCTGGAAGCATTTTACTAACACTTCATTAAAAGTTGCTTTAAACAGAAAGAGAAATCAATAAAGAAATACCATTCACAATTTCATGAAAAACCATAAAATACCTAGGAATAAACCTAACCAAAGATGTAAAAGACCTGTATGATGAAAACTATATATGACTTTTGAAGGAAACTGAAGAAGACACAAAGAAGTGGAAAAACATTCTATTCTCATGGATTAGAAGAATAAACAATGGAAAAATGTCATTATTACCCAAAGCCATTTACACCTTCAATGCAATCCCCATCAAAGTTGCACTAGCATTCTTATCAAAGCTAGAAAAAACTATCCTCAATTCGTATGGAACCACAAAAAAGCCCGAATAGCCAAAGTAATATTGAAGAAGAAAACCAAAATGAGAGGCATCACAATCCCAGACTTTAGCCTCTACTCCAAAGCTGTCATCATCAAGACAGTATGGTATTGGCACAAAAATAGACACATAGACCAAAGGAATAGAATAGAGAACCCAGAACTGGACCCACAAGTGTATGGCCAATTAATCTTTGACAAAGCAGGAAAGGGTATCCAATGGAAAAAAGACAGCCTCTTCAACAGGTGGTGTTGGGAGAGCTGGACAGCAGCATGTAGAAGAATGAAATTCAACCACTTTCTTACACTATTCACAAAAATAAACTCAAAATGGATAAAGGACCTGAATGAGAGACAGGAAACCATAAAAACCCTAGAGGACAAAGCAGGAAATAGCCCCCTAGACCTCAATCGCAGCAATTTTGTCCTTGACACATCTCCTGAGGCAAGGGAATCAAGAACAAAAATGAACTATAGGGACCTTATCAAGATAAAAACCTTCAGCAATGCAAAGGAAACAATCAAAAGAACTAACAGGCAACTGACAGAATGGGAAAAGATAGTGGCAAATGGCATATCAGATAAAGGGCTAGTATCCAAAATATACAAGGAACTCACTAAACTCAAATAATCCAGTAAAGAAATGGGCAGAAGACTGAACAGACACTTCTCCAAAGAGGACATCCAGATGGTCAACAGGCACATAAAACAATGCTCAGTGTCACTTAGCATCAGGGAAACACAAATCAAAACCACACTGAGATATTGCCTCACACTGGTCATAGTGGCTAAAATGAACAAATCAAGAGACTATAGATGCTGGCGAGGATGTGAAGAAATGGGCACCCTCCTACACTGTTGGTGGCAATGTAAACTGGTGCAGGCGCTCTGGAAAACAGTGTGGAGGTTCCTAAAAAAAAATTATCGATAGAACTCCCCTGTGACCCAGCAATAGCACTGCTAGGGATTTACCCAAAGGATACAGAAGGGCTGATACATAGAGGCACATGTACCCCAATGTTCATAGCGGCATTTCCTACAATAGCCAAATCATGGAAAGAGCCAGAATGTCCATCACCTGATGAATGGATCAAGAAGATGTGATATATATGTACAATGGAGTACTATATGACCATGAGAAATAATGAAATCTGGCCATTTGTAGCAAAGTGGATGGACCTCGAGGGTCTCATGCTGAGTGAAATAAGTCAGGCAGAGAAGGACACACACCATATGTTTGTACTCATAGGTCTAACAAGAGAAACCTAACAGAGGACCATGGGGAGGGGATGGGGGAAAGAGAGTTGAGGAGAGTGAGGGACACAAATAATGAGAGACTCTTGAATACTGAAAATGAACTGAGAACTGAAGGGGGAGGGGGAGGGAAGAAGGGGGATGGTCATGGAGGGGGACACTTGTGGGGAGAGGCACTGGGTGTTATATGGAAACCAATTTGACAATAAACAATTATAAATTTTAAAAAAACAGTTGCTTTACAGTAGGCACTAAGCAACATACAGTGGAGGAAGAAAGGTGTAAGAAATGGCCGCTTGTCTTGAGGAGCTCACAGTCTCAACAGAGCAAGAGGTAAAAATATAAACTAATGTGCTAACTTAAGAGGCACTGACACCTGATCAAAAGAATACAGTCAACTCTTACAGAAGAGAGGAGTGAAGGCTGCACAAACAAGCTAATAATTGTCCCGAGTCTTGATGTGGGTGAGGGCAGTAAGAGCACTCCTACAGCAATTATCCGGGCACCTAATGATGGAATTACTTGATACTTGCTACCAATAATCAGGGGGCAAGTATGACAATTCAAACATGACCCTGAGCAATTAGACAGCATTCAGATAGCAGAAATGCTCATACTGGATTCAGCTTTACTGTATTTATGAAAACATCTGAATGTCAGTGCAGATTTCATGACGGGATGTCCAGGATCAAGCTCTCCCTGTGAAAAACTGATCCTACAACAGTGTTAGACACAGACTGTTGAAATAGTCTAAGAAAACTAATTGTAAAAATAGTAAATCAATGGACCTCTTTGAGAAAAAAACATAACATAAATTATAAGTTTGCAACTTGGATGGATCTAGAGGGTAGAGTGCTCAGCGAAATGAATCTATCAGAGAAATACAAATAGCATTTTATTTCACTCAATGTGGAATTTAATTTAGAAAAATAAACAAACCCAGAAAAAAAGAACAGGCAAAACACCAGACTTTTAACACCGAGAACTGGTGGTTGCCAGAGAAACGGTGGCTGTGGTTGGATGAGATAAAGGGACTATAAGTACACTTCTCTCCATGAGCACTGAGCAGTGTATAGAATTCTTGTCTCATTACATTGTACACCTGGAATAATATAATATCTGTAAATTATACTTCAAAGAAAATAATGGTTGCGGAAGGAGGAAAGTAAAATATTCAGAAGTAGCACATTTTAATTTTTAAATGACCAACTTTCTTTTTTTTATAACCACTGTGTGAAATTTTAATTTCTTTTTTTTAATAGTTTATTGTCAAATTGGTTTCCATACAACACCCAGCGCTCTTTCCAACAAGTGCCCTCCTCCATCACCACCACCTCTGTTCCCCTCTCCCCCTTCCCCTTCAACCCTCAGTTCGTTTTCAGTATTCAACAGTCTCTCAAGGTTTGCATCCCTCTCTCTCCTCAACTCTCTTTCCCTCTTCTCCTCCCCCTGATCCTCCATTAGGTTTCTCCTGTTCTCCTGTTAGACCTATGAGTGCAAACATATGGTATCAGCCCTTCTCTGCCTGGCTTATTTCACTTAGCATGACACCCTCGAGGTCCATCCACTTTCCTACAAATGGCCAGATTTCATTCTTTCTCATGGCCATGTAATACTCCATATACACCACATCTTCTTGATCCATTCATCAGATGATGGACATTATGTTCTTTCCATGATTTGGCTATTGTGGAAAGTGCCGCTATGAATATTGGGGTATATGTGCCCCTATGCATCAGCACTTCTCTATCCCTTGGGTAAATCACTAGCAGTGCTATTTCAGGGTCATAAGAGAATTCTATTGATAGTTTTTTGAGGAACCTCCACACTGTTTTCCAGAACGGCTGCACCAGTTTCATTGCCACCAACAGTGTAGGAAGGTGCCAGTCTCTCCACACCCTCACCAACATCTATAGTCTTGATGTGTTCATTTTAGCCACTCTGACTGGTGTGAGGTGGTATCTCAGTGTGGTTTTGATTTGTGTCTCCAAATTTTTAATAGTTTATTGCCAAGTTGGTTTCCAAATAACGCCCAATGCTCTTCCCCGCAAGGGCCTCCCTCCATGACCATCACCCCCTGTCCCTTTTCCCCCTCCCTCGTCAGCTCTCAAATGACAAAATACACACACACACACACACACACACACACACACACACACACACACAGATGTCACTCAATGGAATAGGAGGGAGGCAAGAAATAAATCCTCATACATACGAATGAATAATTTTTGACAAGACTACCAGGACATTTCAATGCTAATTCACAGTCATTCTAAGAAATGGTGATGGGTAACCTAGATACACAAATGGAAATGGATGAAGATGGCCATTCTGTCCACCATCTACAAATATGACTCCAAATGGATCACAGATATAAACATATGGAATAAAACTGTAAATAAACACATAGAAGAACTCATAAAGGTACACTTTTATGACTCTGGACTTGCCAAAAGATTTCATGAATATAACAGCAAAGGCACAGGCAACTAGGTTAAAAAAAATACATCAAATTAAAATATTTGTGCATTGAAGGACACTATTTTCAAATGAAAAGGCAAACCACACAATGAGAAACGATGGTGAATCACACACTTGATAACAGGTTAACATCCAAACTATGTACTTGAAAGGAAACAAACAAATGAATTTTAAAAAGGTAGTGCTGAGGCGTGTGGGTGTCTCAGTCAGTTAAGCATCTCGTACTTGATTTCAGCTTGTGTTCTGTTCGCAGAGTTGTTGATTCAAGCCCCATGTCCAGCACTGCACTGAGCATGAGGCCTCTTTGGGATATGCTCTCTCAATCACTACTCTCTCACTTGCATGCTCTCTTTCTCTAAAACTAAAGAAAAAGATGGAAAAATTTTATCTAATTTTAGCGTAGTTAACACACAGTGTCATATTAGTTTTAGGTGTGCAGTACAATGAATTAACACTCCCATAATAATACTTTAATATATATACATTTTAAAAAACTGTTGTTGGGGATCTGGAGAAAGGGAAACTCTCTTGCACTACTTGTGGGAATGCAAATGGATACAACCACTGTAGAAAAGAACAAAAGTTCTTCACAAATTTAAAAATAGATTGGCCATTCTTTTTTTTTTTATAGTTTATTATCAAATTGGTTTCCATACAACACCCAGGGCTCTTCCCCACAGGTGCCCTCCTCCCTCACCACCACCTCTTTCCCCACCTCCCCCTTTCCCTTCAACCCTCAGTTCATTTTCAGCACTCAATAGTCTCTCAAGTTTTGTATCCCTCTCTCTCCCCAACTCTCTCTCTCCTCCCCTCCCCCTGGTCCTCCATTAGGTTTCTCCTGTTTTCCTGTTAAACCTATGAGTGCAAACATATGGTTTCTGTCCTTCTCTGCCTGACTTATTTCACTTAGCATGATACCCTCTAGGTCTATCCAATTTCCTACGAAGGGCCATATTTCATTCTTTCTCTTTGCCATGTAGTACTCCATCGTGAATATATACCACATCTTCTTGATCCATTCGTCAGGTGATGGACATTTAGGCTTTTTCCATATTTTGGCTATTGTTGATATTGCTGCTATGAACATTGGGGTACATGTGCTCCTATGCATCAGCATTTCTGTATCCCTTGGGTAAATCCCTAGCAAGGCTATTACTGGGTCATAAGGGAGTCCTATGGATAGTTTTTTGAGGAACCTCCACACTGTTTTCCCAGAGTGGCTGCACCAGTTTACATTACCACCAACAGTGCAGGAGGGTGCCCGTCTCTCCACACCCTCGCCAGGATCTATAGTCTCTTGATTTGTTCATTTTAACCACTCTGACTGGTGTGAGGTGGTATCTCAGTGTGGTTTTGATTTGTGTTTCCTTGATGATCAGTGATGTTGAGCATCGTTTCATGTGCCTGTAGGCCATCTGGATGTCCTCTTTGGAGAAGTGTCTGTTCATGTCTTCTGCCCATTTCTTCACTGGGTTATTTGTTTTGTGGGTGTGGAGTTTGGTGAGTTCCTTGTAGATTTTAGATACTAGCCCTTTATCTGATATGTCATTAGCAACTATCTTTTCCCATTCTGTCGGTTGCCTATTAGTTTTCTTGACTGCTTCCTTTCCAGTGCAGAAGCTTTTTATCTTGATGAAGTCCCAAGAGTTCAGTTTTGCTTTAATTTCCCTTGCCTTTGAGGATGTGTCGAGTAGGAGATTGCTGCGGTGGAGGTCTAGGAGGTTTTTCCCTACTTTCTCCTCGAGGGTTTTGATGGTTTCCTGTCCCACATTCAGGTCCTTCAGCCATTTTGATCTTATTTTTGTGTATGGTGTAAGAGACTGGTCTAGTTTCATTCTTCTGCATGTTGCTGTCCATCTCTCCCAGCACCACCTGCTAAAGAGGTAGTTTTTTGTTCCATTGGATACTCTTTCCTGCTTTGTCAAAAATTAATTGGCCATACGTTTGTGGAGCCAGTTCTGGGTTCTCTATTCTATTCCATTGGTCCATGTGTCTGTTTTTGTGCCAATACCATACTGTCTTGATGATGACAGCTTTGTAGTAGAGGCTAAAGTCTGGGATTGTGATGCCTCCCATTTTGGTTTTCTTCTTCAATATTACTTAGGCTATTCAGGGTCTATAGTGGTTCCATACGAATTTGAGGATAGTTTGTTCTAGATTTAAGAAGAATGTTGGTGCAATATTGATGAGGATTGCATTGAATGTGTAGATTGCTTTGGGTAGTAATGACATTTTCACAATGTTTATTCTTACGATCCATGAACAGGGAATGTTTTTCCATTTCCGGGTGTCTTCTTCAATCTCTTTCATAAGTTTTCTATAGTTTTCATAATATAGGTCTTTTACATCCTTGGTTAGGTTTACTCCTAGATATTTTATGGTTTTTCATGCAATCGTGAATGGGATCAGTTTCTTGATTTCTCTTTCGGCTGCTTCAGTTTTGCTGTATAATAATGCAACTGATTTCTGTACATTGATTTTGTACCCTGCAACTTTACTGAATTCATTGATAAGTTCTAGAAGGCTTCTGGTGGATTCAATTGGGTGTTCCATGTAGAGTATCATGTCATCTGTAAAAAGTGAAAGTTTGACATCTTCGTTGCCAATTCTGATGCCTTTTATTTTCTTTTGTTGTCTGATTGCTGATGCTAGGTCCTCCAGCACTATGTGAAATAGCAGTGCTGAAAGTGGACACCCCTGTCGTGTTACTGATCTCAGAGGGAAAGCTCTTAGTTTTTCCCCATTAAGGAAATATTGGGGGCGCCTGGGTGGCTCAGTCGGTTGAGCGGCTGGCTTCGGCTCAGGTCATGATCTCACTGTTCATGGGTTCGAGCCCCGCATTGGGCTCTGTGCTGACGGCTAGCTCAGAGCCTGGAGCCTGCTTCAGATTCTGTGTCTCCCTCTATCTCTAACTCTCCCCTGCTCACACTGTCCCTCTCTGTCTCTCAAAAATAAATAAAAGACATAAAAAAATGTTTTAAGGATAATATTGGCTATGCGCTTTTCATAAACTGCTTTTATAATGTTTAGGTAAGTTCCTTCTATTCCACTTTCTCAAGGGTTTTTATTAAGAAAGGGTGCTGTATTTTGTCAAATGCTTTTTCTGCATCTATCGACAGGATCATATCATTTATATCCTTTCTTTTGTTAATGTGATGGATCCCATGGATGGATTTGTGAATATTGAACCATCCCTGTAACCCAGGAATGAATCCCAATTGATCATGATGGATAAATCTTTTTATATGCTGTTGAATTGAATTTGCAGGTATCTTGTTGAGTATTTTTGCATCTGTATTCATTAAGGATATTGGTCTGTAGTTCTCTTTTTTGGCTGGGTCTCTGTCTGGTTTGGGTATCAAGGTGATGCTGGTCTCATAGAATGAGGTTGGAAGATTTCCTTCTATTTTTTTTAATAGTTTGAGAAGAATGAGTATGAGCTCTGCTTTAAATGTCTGGTAAAATTCCCCTGGGAAGCCATCTGGCCCTGGGCTCTTATTTGTTGGGAGATTTTTTATAACAGATTTGATTTCTTCACGGGTTATCAGTCTATTCCTGCTTTCTATCACTTCTCGTTTGAATTTTGGCAGTGCATGTGCATTTAGGAATATGTCCATTTCTTCTAGGTTGTCCAGTTTGTTGGCATATAATTTTTCATAGTAATCTCTGATGATTGCTTGTATTTCTAAGGGACTGGTTGTAATAGATCCTTCTTCATTCATGATTTTGTCTATCTGGGTGCTCTCTCTTTTTTTTCTGAGGAGCCTGGTTAGAGATTTATCAATAATGTTTATGTTTTAAAAAGAACCAACTCTTGGTTTCAGTGATCTGCTCGACTGTTCTTTTGGATTCTATTTGTTTATTTCTGCCCTGATCTTTATTATTTCTTTTCTTCTGCTGGGTTTGGGGTGCTCTTGCTGCTTCCCTTCTAGTTCCAGTAGGTGCTCTGTTAAATTTTGAATTTGCGCTTTTTCTAGTTTGTTGAAACTGGCCTGCATTGCAATATACTTTCCTCTTAGGACTGCTTTGTTGCGTCCCAGAGATTTTGGATTCTTGTATTTTCGTTTTCATTTGTTTCCATATATTTTTTAATTTCTTCTCTAATTGCCTGATTAACGCAATCTTTCTTTAGTAGGGTGGTTTTTAAGCTCCACATTTTTGGAGGTTATCCAGACTTTTTCCTGTGGTTAATTTCAAGTTTCATAGCATTGTGTTCCGAAAGTGTGCTTGGTATGATCTCAATTCATTTGTATTTTTGGAGAGCTGTTTCCTAAGCCTGTATGTGATCAATCTTGGAGAATGTCCCATGGACACTAGAGAATACAGTGAAAGTGTGCATGGTATGATCTCTATTCGTTTATACTTATGGAGAGCTGCTTTATGCCCCAGTATGTGATCTATCTTGGAGAGTGTGCCATGTGCACTCAAAACAACGGTGAATTTCCTATCTTCAGGATGCAGAGTTCTAAATATATCTATCAGTTCCATCTGTTCCAATGTGACGTTCAGGTCTATTGTTTCCTTAGTGATTTTCTATCTGGTTGATCTATCCATTGCAGTCAGTTGAGTATTAAAGCCCCTGTAATTAGCACATACTTTTCAATAAGATTGTTTCTTTCTGTGATTAATTGTTTTATGTACTTGGGTGCTTCCAAATTTGGAGCATAGATATTTGTAATTGTTAGCTCTTCCTGATGGAGAGACCCTGTAATTATTATATATATCCTTCTTCATCTCTTGTTACAGCCTCAACTTTAAAGTCCAGTTTGTCTGATATAAGTATGGCTACTCCGACTTTCTTTTGGCTTCTAGTCACATGATAGGTCATTCTCCATCCCTTTACTTTCAACCTGAAGGTGTCTTCCGGTCAAAAATGAGTCTCTTGTAGACAACAAATAGATGGGTTTTGTTTTTATATCCATTCTGCTACCCTGTGTCGTTTGGTTGGAGCATTCAGTCCATTTACATTCAGTGTTATTATTGAAAAAAATGTGGGTTTAGAGTCATTGTGTTCTCCCTAGAATTCATGTTTATAGTGGTGTCTCTGGCACCTTGTATTCTTTGCAACATTTCCCTCATGGAGTCCCTCTTAGGATTTCCTATAGGCCTGTTTGGTGGTCATGAATTCTCTCAATTTTTGTTTATTTGGGAACACTTTTATCTCTCCTATTTTGAATGACAGTCCTCCTGGATATAGGATTCTTGGCTGCATGTTTTTTCTGTTCATCACATTGAAGATTTCTTGCCATTCTTCCTGTCCTGCTAAGTTTCATTAGATAGGTCTGTAACCACTCTGATAGGTTTCCCTTTGTATGTGAGGGCCCTTTTCTCCTAGCTGCTTTCAGAATTCTCTCTTCATCTTTATATTTTTTCAGATTCACTATGATATGTCATGCCAAAGGCCGATTCAAATTATGTCTTAAGGGGGTTCTTTGAGCCTCTTAAATTTGAATGTCTGTTTCTATTCCCAGATTGGGAAATTCTCAGTTATAATTTGGTCAAGTATCACTTCAGGCCCTTTCTCTCTGTCTTCCTTTTCAGGAATTCCTATGAGCCGAATGTTGTTTCATTTGATTGTATCACTCAGGTCTCAAATTCTCCTTTCCTGCTCCTGGATTAATTTCTCTCTCTTTTTTTTCAGCTTCCTCTTTTGCTATAACTATATCTTCTAATTCGCCTATTCTTCTCTCTGCCTCGTCAATCCTTGAGGTGGCTGTCTCCATTTTGTTATTGACCTCATCTATAGCCTTTTTTAACTCATCACACCTATTTTCAAAGTATCTAGTAATTATCTCAGTTGCTTTCTTGATGCTTTTTGAAACCCAGCGATTGATTTTATGACAAGTTTTTTAAATTCTTCATCTGGTATGTTGTCTAGATCTGCCTTGAGCAGTTCTGTGGCTGTGACTTCCTCCTGGAGGTTCTTCCGGGGAGAGTTCCTTCGTTTTGTCATTTTTGCTAGTTTTCTGTCTCATGTCACCTTTAGAAAGCTCTTTGTGCACTGTGCACCTGTTAATATTTCTCTGTTGAAGGAGGCTTATTGACTGTCCAGGGCCTGTCGTTTCAGGAAATATTCTTCTAATGGTGTCTCTCAGTTTCTCTTGTTGTGCCTGTGAATATTTTATTTCCCTACTCAGCAATATTTGGGACTCGCCATCATGCACACTTTGGCTTGTGTCTTGGTGTAGCCCTTATAAGGAAAACAAACAGACAAACACAGAGGGAACAGAAGCACACAAACGCACAGACAAATAAAAAAAAACAGACATATTAAAAGGGGGAAAGAAAAGAAAGAAAATGGTGAGGAAAGAGACCAAAAGAAGAGAAGAAGAAAAAAAATAAAAAGAAATAAAGGGGGTCAGAGACAACAAAGGACAGTGGACAGTTTAAAAGTGTATGTAGAGTTGAGGGGAGAGGTAAGGATGAGATACAGGAGAATATATCTGGGTTGCAAGAAGGTAAAAAAAAAAAGGGGGAGAAAGAGAAAGGAACATAAGGAGTAAAAATTTATAAAAATTTAAGTAAAAAGGGTAATAATAATAAAAATAAGTACAAAAAAGAAGAATAGAAAAAAATGACGAAAAAAAGAAAAAGAGAAAAAAAATTTAAAAAAAAGCAGCAGCTCCCCCTCGTGGATAGGCGTGGTTTGGCATGGTAGGTCTAGGAGGCTGCTCTCAGAGGCTCTGCCTTGGTGTCTTCAGAGAGTAGAATGGTGGCACGCCAAGCTCCACTGGAACTAAGCACTGTAGGCCACTCTAATGAGTCCGATCTCCTTGTGCTGTGGTTGAGCCTAGTTGTATTTTCCAGGCCCGCCTCAGTTCAAGGTTCCAGTCCATGCACTTTTATGCTACCACAGATGAGATGCATTTGCTTTGGTGGCTGGCTTCTTAGGGGGAGGGATCAGTTTGTCTTGGCTCAGGCAGGGATTTTGGCTGCCCCTGCTTGAGGGGAGGTGTGCAGCCTGAGGCGAGATGCACAGCAGGAGGTGAAGTACACACCCTCACAGATAAAACTGCGGATTCCCAGCCCCTAGCCAGGATGTGATCACGTTGGGGTAGGAATGAGTTTCTCTTGGCTTCAGGCAACTGTTGCCCAAGGCACCAGGCACTGCCAGAACTGAGCTGGGATCTCCTGCCGCCTGAGCGAGTGCCCAGGCCTGCACCGCTGCCAACTCCCTGCCAGGATAACGTAGGGGTGGGGGCTATTTTTTCCCTGTTGGCACCCAGGATTCAGGATTTGCGTGGCCAATGCTGGGGGCAAGATGCGCCGTGGAAATGAGGTGCTTGCTCCCACTCCCAAAACCGAAGTCAAGGTGAGCGCCCTTGGCACCGCCACTGCCCTGGCCACTGACTCCCCGCTGAGATGGCGCAGGGCTGGAAGCTGTTCTTTCCCTTGCACCACCTGGGTTTGGGATTTGGGCTACCCAGCAGTTATATATGGAGTATGTTTCTCTCTCCAAGTGCAGTTAAGCAAGCATTCTTTACCTCTTCCCCAGAGATAGTACTATGAGCGTGTTCAGTCTCTCTGTCTCTTCCCTTTGTCTCTCGGGCTCAGTGTGCTTGCCCCATGTTGGGCTGGGGCTCCCACCTCCCCTGCCCATCTCGGGCTGGCCCGTTTTCCAATCTCCTCAATTCGCACTCACTCACTCAGGTATCTTAGAGGTTTTCTACTTTCTGGAGTCCATGTTTTCTCCTTCCGCTCTTGCAGATGAGAGTAATGTCTTCTCAGTTTGATAGATGGAGCAGACGAAGTTTACAGAGCTCCCTTCCTCTCCACCACTTGGCTCTAAGGTCTAGATTGACCATTCTTACTTTACATCAAAAAGAATAAAATAATGCCATTTGTAATGACATGGATGGAACTAGAGGGTATTATGCTAAGCAAAATAAGTCAGTCAGAAGACAAATATCATATGATTTCACCTATATGTGGAAATTAAGAACAGAACAAATATAGAGAAAGGGGATAAAAATAAGATTAAAAAAAAGAGAGGGAGACAAACCATAAGAGACCCTTTGGGGGGGGGGTCAGCATTTTATTTTATTTTTTAAATAATAGTTTATTATCAAATTGATTTCCATATAACACCCAGTGCTTCTCCCCACTAGTGCCCCATGCCATGACCATCACCCCCTCCCTCCCTTCCCCCCTTCAGTCTATGGTCTGTTTTCAGTATTCAGTAGTCTCTCTTGATCTGTGTCCCTCACTCTCCCCCGCTCTCTTTCCCCCTTCCTCTCCCCATGGTCCCCTGAAAGGGCTCTCCTGTTAGACCTATGAATGCAAACATGTGGTATCTATCCTTGTCTACCTGACTTATTTCATTTAGCATGACACCCTCAAGGTCCATCCACTTTGCTACAAATGGCCATATTTCATTCTTCCTCATTGCCATATAGTACTCCATTGTATATATATATATATACCATATCTTCCTGATCCATTCATCAGGTGATGGACATTTAGGCTCTTTCCATGATTTGGTTATTGTTGACAGTGTTGCTATGAACATTGGGGTACATGTGCTCCTATGCATCAGCACTTCTGTATCCCCTGGGTAAATCCTTAGCAGTGCTATTGCTGAGTCATAGGGGAGTTCTATGGATAGTTTTTTGAGGAACATCCACACTGTTTTCCAGAGTGGCTGCACCAGTTTACATTGCCACCAACAGTGTAGGAGGGTGCCCATTT
>NC_043711.1:10135171-10145084 GCF_006229205.1 Suricata suricatta | reverse complement strand
AGGGTTGGGGGGAGGGGGGAGGGGGGAAGACAGGTGGTGGTGATGGTGGAGGGCACTTATGGGGAAGAGCACTGGGTGTTGTATGGAAAACAACTTGACAATAAAATATTGAAAAAAAAAGAAAAGAAAAAAATACATGCATTAAGAAATAAAGAAATAAATAAACCTAATTTTGAAAAAAAAAAGGATAAGACAATGGACTCAAGAATATATAGCAAAGACTACTTAACACATGAAAGATGCACAACATGACTAATCATTACAGAAATGCAAATAAAAACCATAAAATGATACCACTTCCCACACACTAGGATGGCTATTTTAAAACTAAAGCAGAAAATGAGTCATGGCAAGGATGTGGAGAAATTGGGACCCTGTGGTGCTTTGTTAATGAGAATAAAATGGAGCACAGTTGCTGGAGGAAAAGATGTGCCAGTTCCTCAAAAATGTAAACATAGAATTATCATTTGATCCAGTAGCTTCACTTCAGGTTATATACCCACTTAGATGTCCCAACGGAATGTAAAGCAGTGACCAAAACAGGTATTTCTACACCAATGTCCATAACAGAACAGTCAGGAAAGTGTGGAGCCAACACAAATGTCCATCAACAAACTCACAGGTAAATGAAGTGTCATGAACACAGACAGTGGGACATCATTCAGCCTTTACAGTGAAGGGAATTCTGGTACAGGCTACAACACGGGAGAACCTCTCAAACACAAAGCTAAGTGTAAGAAGCCAAGCACGAAAGGACCAGTATCATACAATGACATCTACATGAGTACCCAGAGTACTCCGTTGTAGAGAGAGAAGGTAGGATGGCAGAAGACAGGGGCTAGGCTAAGGGCAATGGGGAGATAGTATTTCAAGGGCTCACACGTTCTGTTTGACACAATGAGAAAGTTCTGGAGATTGATAGAGGTGGTGGTTTCTCAACCGTGAGAAAATACTTAACGTCACATAAGTATATTCAAAATGTTCAAAATAATGTTATATATACTCTACACTGACAAAAACACATAAAAAAGTGTGACAAACTCAAACAATTTGAGGGGTGGCTCACTCAGTCAGGCATCTGACTGTGGATTTCAGCTCAGGTAATGATCTGCTCTGAGACCAGGTTCCTGAGTTCAAGCCCCACATTGGGCTCTGTACTGGCAGTGTGAAGTGTGCTTTGGATTTTATATCTCTCCCTCTCTCTGTTCCAACCCAGCTTCCTCTCTTCTCTCTCTCTCTCTCTTTCTCTCTCTCTCTGTGTGTGTGTGTGTGTGTGTGTGTGTGTGTCTCAAAGTAAATGAATAAACGTTAAAAAATAAGTTCAGTGCCATAAATAGCTTAATATGATATAGAGGGAGGAATCCAGTGTACAGGGAGACAAGGACATTGTGATGTGTTTAGCTCATGTGATTCAATACACAAACTAAAGGGTCAGACGCCATAAAATCTGTAACAACATTGGTAAATACATTGGGGAGAGCTCTGATGTCTTCCTTGACAAGTTCCATATGACAGACCTACCATGGCTATGCTGAAATTGAAATGCCTTTTCCTGAGTTCAGCCCAAGCTGAACTGCCAGAGGCCATGTCAGCAGTCCAACACCATTCAAGCTCTGGTATTCACAGTGCATGTAAGAGTTAATCTTTCTCATCCAAATTGGTTGAGCCACAGGGATTTTTGAAAATGGAAGGTTCATCATAGCATCTCCATGAAATAAAAAAGATGGGCAGCTTCCTAAAGGCCCATCCACTTTGTATAACTAAAAAAAAAAAAAAAAAGAAAAAAACAAAAACAAAAACAAAAAATAAAAATAAAAACCCACTTCCAATGATCAGGAAGAAAAGCCTGACTGGAGTCACCACAAAGGAGCATAATGTCTACAAGAAGAATATCAGTTCTGAGGATGTTCACTGGCCCAGATTCTCGACTGATGGAACTATTTACACCAGATGGAAAGTTATAAAATTGTCCACAAAGGCTTTATATTTTCCTCCAAACACAACACAAAGGCTCTGAGGTGGTGGCACTAGGTAGTTTATAATGGTTCTTGAGGACTGTGGTCTGAACTAAAATTGGTAGACTGATATTGGACACGATGAGAGTACTTATACCAAGGAAACTGACAAGTGCTATGAATAACCTCTCTTCTTTATCCCTTTTTTCTAATGGTACTCCTTTCTTCTTGCTTCCCCTGTTCTTTTTGTCTTTGCTTCTGAGACATAGTTCCATGAGCATTTATCTGCATACTAATGTTTGAAAGAACCTGTGGAGTTTTAGCAGGAAAACTATGAATAAGGTGATAGGAAATGACCATTATGGCTTAAATCCAAGTTGGGGCCACTGGGGTTAGGTGATATGGAGGCATTCATCCTACTCTGTCTCACGCAGCACAGGTTAGGTCCGTGTGTATATCCTGCTATCACTGCCTAATCTCTGGGATGCAGCATTAGACAAGATGCAAGTGGCAAGAGGCAGACTAGCCATGTTGTGTGTGAGATCTATGAAGAGCCCATTATGGTAGGAGGTGCTGAGGGAAATCACAAGACAGTGTTTCTGCGTACCAATATATTAAGAGAAAACTAATAATGCATCCCTGGGGAAATCACCAAGAATGACACCACCAAGCCCTGAATCATCAGGAGTTGCATTTCTATTACATTCACACTGAATTTATGTTTTGGACTGTGGGAGAAAAAACTAGAGATTGCATAATGATGGTGAATTATTGTAAACTGATCACACAGAGTACCAGGTGCCTCTGCTCTTGCAGGTGTGATCTCTTTCCAAGCTGGATTGGCAAAAACCAGGAAACTTGTATGTAACCTCTGATATGTTTCATGGTTTTCCTCCAAAAGCAGATACTCTAACAAACACCAGTTTCCAACCCAGAGAAGAAGGATTTCACCTTTACTCCACTGCTCCTCCTATCACATTAGAAGTACTCAAATTGCCATAATATGTATATGTTCTTAAAAAGCCAAGCTATGGGAGAGTGGGATGGCTCAGTTGGTTGAATGTCTGACTTTAGTTAAGGTCATGATCTCATAGGTCATGGGTATGAACCCTGCATCAGGCTCTGTGCTGACAGAAGAGCCTGCCTCTGATTCTATGTCTCCCTTTCTCTCTGCCCTTTTCTCTCTCTCTCTCTCTCTCTCTCTCTCTCTCTCTCTCTCTCTCTCTCTCCCTCCCTCCCTCCCTCCCTCTCCCTCTCCCTCTCCCTCTCCCTCCCTCCCTCCCTCCCTCAAATGACTAAACACTAAAATTTTTCTTTAATTCATGAAATGGAATTTTATGAGACGCTTAAAAAGTTTTAATTATTTGGAAAAAAAAAAGGGGATTCTTGGTGACTCACAGTTAAGCATCCAACTCATAATTTTAGCTCAGGACAAGATCTCACATTTGTAACATTGAGCTTCATTTCAGCTCTGCACTGGTAGCATGGACACGACTGGTGATATTCACTCAATTATCCTTTGTCCCTCCCCACAAACTATGGCTCTCCATCTCAAAATAAATAAAGAGAACTTTTAAAAATACAGAAGAAATAGTTGCTCATGATGAATGAAAAACTTCTATCACCTGATTATTGTAGAAAATAAACTGCAGATTGTCAGCCTATGAACTGATAAAAATATCATCATCTAGGTCTTCTAGAGTTTTAAGTCCTGTTAACTCAAGTCTTTAGCTTGAAACAAAGAATCCTAAATGCACAGAATGTCTCTCTGCTAAAGAGCTTTCTCAGGGCTTGCTTGATGTCTCTGTTCCGCAGACCATAGATGAAGGGGTTCAGCATGGGCGTCACAACGGTGAACATCACTGACGCTATGGCACATGCTCTGGAGTTCTGTGAAGCAGCAGAACTAAGATACACCCCAAGGCTTGTACCATAGAACAAAGAGACCACCGAGAGGTGAGACCCACATGTGGAAAATGCTTTATACTTACCCTTTACTGATGAAATTCTCAAAATGGAAGCTACAATTCTAGAGTAAGAGGAGAGGATGCCAGTGAGTGGAACAACACCCAGAAGTCCACTTGCCAGGTACATGGCCAGGTCATTGAGGAAGGTATCAGAGCAAGCAAGTTGGATCACCTGATTAAGTTCACAGAAAAAGTGCAGGATTTCCAGCTCTGTGCAAAAAGAGAGTCGTAAAATCATTAAGTCATGTATTAAAGAGATAAGAGCACTCAACACAGAGGATATCAGAAATAGGATGCAGCAGAACCTGGGGTTCATGATGACCATGTAGTGGAGGGGGTGACAGATGGCCACAAACCGGTCATAGGCCATCACTGTCAATAATAAGTTGTCTACTCCTGCAAAAAACATGTAAAAGTACATCTGGCTGAGGCAGCCTGCGTAGGTGATCACTCTGCTCTGTGTCTGGATGTTCAGCAGCATCTTTGGGATGGTGGTGGAGGTGAAACAGATGTCAGAGAAGGACAGGTTGGTGAGGAAGAGGTACATGGGAGTGTGTAGGCGGGAGTCTGTGATAATGGCCAGAATGATGAGCAGGTTCCCAGTGAAGGTGACCAGGTACATGGACAGGAACAGCCAAAAGAGCAGTGACTGCAGCTCCTGCTCTTCTGAGAGTCCCAGGAGGATAAATTCTGTAACACGAGTTTGATTTCTTCCTTCCATGTAAGTGATGAAATAGGCTGGAACAGAGACAAGGGCACATTGTAAAGGCATCAGCATGATCACAGAAATAGGAGAAATGCTGTGTTTTCAACATGCTTCATCCTTTAATTCTTACACATTTACTATCAATGTAGAATATGTACCGGAAAATTTCAAGGACTCTCAATCCACGACTTAAACTTTTCCCAATTCTTGTTCTCAATCAAAATAATTATTGAAACAATGTTCTCCCAGTAAATTTCCAGAACCTTCTGTTGTCACCCAGAAAAATTTAACAAAATATCTTGTGACAAGAATTGTTGAAAGTATGGAAAAAGAAGTGATGGGTGTTTGACCTTAACAAGACTGAGTCTTAGATGTGTGTGTGCAGCAGAGGGAGGAGTAGAATATTAATAAAGGAATAAATGATGTTTCAAGTGGTGGTTACAACTAATAAGTGAAATAATTCAGGACAAAGTAGTCCTAAGTGAAAGGAAAACATGCCATTGTACCATGAGTGATCAGGAACTTCTGACCTGAAAAACTAAGGGATATACCAGCCATGTGGATAATAACTTTGAGAAAACCAGGCAAAAGAGAGAAATCACATGTGCAAAGACCTTGAGTCAAGAACTCCCTCGAACCATCAGGCAACATCAAAGAGAAAGCTATGAGAGGAGCAGGTAACACAAAGGGAGTAGGAGTTGAATGTAAATAAGACAGAGAGGAATTGAAAGCCTTCTGCGTTTATGGAAACATTTGAAGGCAGTGGACACCTCAGTTCACTGTTGTTTTTATATGTATATGTTACATATGTACATATGATATTTGTCTACAAAAGGATACATTTTATGTAATGTATACAAATGGAACATAATTAATTTCTATATAATTCTCTGTCAGTCTTTACTCTAGGCCTCCAATTTGTCTAAATTCTGCATTTTGTCTGTATAAGACACCTTCAGTTTGCTATAAATGCTTTACAAATATGTACTTCACAACAAATTCTCTTTTCACTATTCAAACACACACACACACACACACAGAGTGAATGTAGGGAGAGAGACAGACAGAGAGAGAGTGTGTTCTCCATTATTGTGATACTGTGTACACTTGCTGCTGACCCACAACTCTTCATAAAGCAGGGAACAGGTTACAACATAAGTCAAAGAGCTTCCATCTCCTAGAATTGCATTTTGTGATGAAGGCATCCCAGTAGAGTACTCGTGGCTAACGGTCACTAGAACCACACAAAATTAGAATTATCATCAATCTTTCTCAAACCTTTCCCAAAAAATTCAAATGGGAAACACTCCTAATTTATTCCTTCAGGCTAGCATTGCACTAATATCAAAGCCAAGAAGAAATATTGTAGGAAAGGAAAAGTACAGTGTGATATTCCCAAGGAATATTGATGTGATATCTTTGACTAAATATTACTGATTCAACCACAGCAGCTTCTGATCATGATGTAGACAAGGGACCAAGTAGGATTTATTCCTGGAAGGTAAGCAGGGTTTAACTAATTATTCTCCCTTGGTGTAATACAACATATTAACAGAATGAAGAATAAGATCACAAGAGTATCTCAACACATGGTAAATAAAACATGAGAAAATGGGGCATACCTTAATAGTACCAACATTCAAGAAACTAAGAATAGAAGGAAAGTTCTACAACACAAATGGGTCATTAGATAACCCACCTCTAAAATTATTCCCAATGGTGAAACACTGAGAGTGACCTCTAAGATGAGCCAAGACAAGCATGTCTACTTTCATAGCTTTTATGCATGTGCATTGCATCTTCCAGACAGAGCAACTAGCCAGAAAAAGAAAAAACAAATGAAAAAATAAGAAGGAAATAAAGGGATCAAAATTAGAATGAAAGAAGTAATATGAATTCTCTTCACAAGGAAGGTGATCTTATTTTTAAAAGATACCATTAGGGGCACCTGATGTCTCAGTTGGTTAAGCATATGACTCTCAGTTTAGTTTCAGATCCTTATCTCACAGGTTCATGTGTTTGAGCCTCATATCAGACTCTGTGCAGTCAGTGTGGAGCCTGCTTGGGATCTCTCTCTCTCTCTCTCTCTCTCTCTCTCTCTCGCTCTCTCGCTCTCTCGCTCTCTCGCTCTCTTGCTCTCTCGCTCTCTCGGCTCTTTCCCCAATCGTGCTCTGTCTCTCTCAAAATAAATGAATAAACAAAAAAAATTTTGTCAATATGGCACTAAAAACAAGAAAAACTGTCAGAGTAATACTGAATTCAGCAAAGTTGTACAATATAAGTCAATTCAAAGGTAAAAGTCATGTAGCCAATGAAATCCTACGATGGAATGTAGCATGAGGGGAAAGAAAAACATTCTAACCGCATTAGAATTGTGTGACAAAATCTCAGTGAAATACATGCACCAAAAACGTGCATAAAAAAGAAGATCTGGAAAAGAGAAGCGTCTGTAAAACAGGACATGGAAGAAATTACACAGACTCATGACTCTACACTTGTGAAAATGTACCCTGGAGGGTACTGTGAACAAGGCAGATACTCCTGCACACGTGAAGTGAAACTGAACATATAATGAAATGGATAGTAAATGGTGCAAATGAGGGTATCACATGTGGTGTTGGTCTTTACATGTAAGCAAGGTGGAGTAGTTCTTATGATCCTTTGGTAATAAATTAGAGTTGGAACCATCAGTATGAACTTGCTTTCCCTAATATAAAAAAGAGAGAGAGAGAGTACCATATAGACACATGTATGGATGTCTGCATATACACTGAGTAGTAAACACTCATATGCTCTTTGCAGCTCAGTTGAGGAGATACAGAGACCCTGGTAGAAACAAGCACAGCAGGTACCAAGATTTCAATCTCATCCCATGATTCCATAAAATAAAACAGGGCTCCTTGCAGAAATGACTGACTGTAGGGCTCCAGAGGTAAATACATTAAGCTGAAGGTGAAGCTGAAGCATTGTTTCCTGTAACACGTAATGAAATGCTGGCCCCAAAACCCAAGAATGATGGAGACATGTCAAAAGGACATCTCAGTTAACTGAAGGACTCGCCATTGCCAAAGCTGAAACACTTTGAGCAACCAAATAAAGTAGTATTGGGTTACAATACAGAGTATATAATATAAATAACTGAAAAATAAATACTGAAAACACAGTCTCGAGTGCAGAAGACAACCAATGATTTATAGAAATATTCTGTTCCTAAGGAGGAGGAAAATAACTCCTACTACAGAGATGGGGTTGCACCTAGAAAGTCCCTAGAGGAGTACTGGATAGAAAAAAAGGAAAAAGAAAAATATAACAATTATTATGTCATCCAGGACATTAATGTCAACACCAATGAGAATTAGTCATGTTGACAGTGTACCCTTGATGTCAGAAAATGAATTTTCCTGCTTCCCTCCCTGCTCTTCTTCTCCAACATCCACAGTCCCAGTCTACTCATGAGAAAAAGAATAATAAGGCAAGTCCAAACAAAGATTATCTTACAGAATGCCTTCCTAGTGCTCCTAAACTATCACTGCATCAAGAACAAATGAAGCCTGAGGAAAAAGTCACTGCATGTGGAAGCTCAGCAGATTTGATGATTAAATTAACATCTGTGAGACACACGATGTGTTCATAACTGCAGAAACTGAGAAGGGAGCTCAGGAGAACCCTCTAAAAAATTATAGCAAGTTTCTTTTGTAAATCTACAACTGTTCAAATACTAAAGCAGATTAAAAATTAAAACGACTAATGCAAAGCAAAATCTTTGGAAACACTTTGCTCTGAGTGTGTCCCTAAGACACTGTTACGTGTATAAGCAGTATCCCTGCTGTCAGCAACTCTTTCCATCAGTAAAATAAAATGATACCACATATAGGCTTATGAAAATTTTCAATAAAATGATGGCCATTAGGTATCTGCACTGTTTACAGGATCATTTGAGAAAGAGTGAAAAAATTCATCTGAATTTCTGTGTTCATGATTCCCACCCCCTCAGAGACCCATTCTGTGACTCCCATCTCACCCCCCTAGAGCAATTTCTGTCCCTCAATATCCCCTCTCACACACAGACTGCAGCAATACTTTCTTCCTCACAATTACCTGGGTCATGTTTACATAGAGAAGACATGGTCATAGCTGTCCTCTGACATAAAACCTGCACTTACATGTCACTAATGTCAGATTTCAATTTCAACCTTCTAGGCAAAAATGTAAGAATGTTTATTAATCTATTGCCTACCCAGTCAGGGTCACTTGGGTTCATTTTGCCGACCCGGCCCCTCATTGTAGGAGACAATAACGGGTATTTCTAATCCCAGCAGCACAATGTCTGCTTTATTCATCTCTAAATTCCCTCCTCTGCTGTTTCTTCCTGGACTGCTCACCTCCCTCGTGCACTTGGAAGGACCCCAACAACAACACCCAGGCTCAGCACCTTTAAGCTTCTCTGTGAAGACTTCACTGACTCCCAAGAAAGAGTTCTTTTTGTGAAAACAATTACAAACAAAATAGACAACCTCTGAGGATCTACGTCCCCGGATTTCAGTGCAACCTTTCACTATCACATTTCTTTACTTTTTTTTACATCTCTCACTCTGTTTGCACAGTCAGAACTTTGAGAGAAGAAACAATGCCTTACTAATTTATTTATTCCAAGGATAAATAATAGTGTGTGCACACAATAATTGCTAGGGCGGGGGGGAATGGTGAATGTCTACAATGGAGAACTGTTTCAGTAGTGGTAAATAGTCACTCCCAGCAGTGGAAGAACCAGCAAAGAAAACAGAAGAAACACTGTGGAGAGATTAAGGCAATTCACTTAGCACTAACCTTCGAGGAGACAGATCAGGGAGCGAAGGTTCAGTGTATCCAGAGATTCACTCCAGGATCACGGCCTTACGGGCAGGGCTTGCCATCGCTAAACACTACTTAACTAATTGTCCAGGTTGTTGCCCCAAAATAACTCTGCTGCATGGATTCCATCCCACCATAACACATCTACACAGCCCTTGTGATGATGCCGAGGCTCACCCAGATGTTAGCACAGAACAGCGTGAGATCAATGACCCAGTCTCTCCCATGGATGATTGATGCTGCTGAAAATTATGTCCTCAGGAAGGGAAAAGACAAGGTCACACTCGTGAAGGCTTTAGAACACACCTATGTGATCATATCACCCGAGATTACAGGAGTCAACTTCCTGCATGAAACAAAGGCATTTTCAATTTCTATAACTGTAGAAAATAAATCCCAGGAGTCTCATTTAAAAAATAATATTTTGTCTCTCC
>NC_043711.1:10132500-10135071 GCF_006229205.1 Suricata suricatta | reverse complement strand
AAGGCTTTAGAACACACCTATGTGATCATATCACCCGAGATTACAGGAGTCAACTTCCTGCATGAAACAAAGGCATTTTCAATTTCTATAACTGTAGAAAATAAATCCCAGGAGTCTCATTTAAAAAATAATATTTTGTCTCTCCTTCCCTTATGAGACTAGGGTCTCTGGAGCTAGGAGAGAAAATTAGAATGCAAATACATCACACAGTTGGGACACAGATTTGGAATTCCCTGAAGGACTCTCATCCCATGAAAGTCTCTTATCCCAGAAGGAGGTCCTCTGTTTAGAGGTTCTCACTGATAAGTCAGAGCACCCAATCTGAAGTATCCAATTCTGGTTTTGGAGAATCCCGTGTCCCCTAAATGTCTTCTTTCTCCTATCTGTCCCCAATCTGTTGACTCACAATCTTGGAACTCCCAGCCCCTACAGCATTTCTTCTTTCTTCCTGCCTCTCCTTTCTCCTTCAATGTAGGCAATGTCTGGTTAATATCACTCAACCCTATGCTTCTTGAAGCATCTTACTAACATTTGATTAACAGTTGCTTTACAATAGGCACTTAACTACATACAGCGAAGGAAGAAGGGTATAAGAAATGGCTGCTTCTCTTGAGGAGCTTAGTCTCAAAAGAGCAAGAGATAAAAATATAAATTAATGTGCTAATTTAAGAACCACTGACACCTGATCAAAAGAATACGTAGTCAACTCTTCCAGAAGAGAGAAGCGAAGCTGCACAAAGAAGCTAATAATTGTCCTGAGTCTTGATGTGGTTGAGGGCAGTAAGAACACACCTACAGGAAGTATCTGGGCACCCAATGTGGGAAATAATTCATACTTGCTACCAATGATCAGGGGGCAAGTATGATAATTCAAACATGACCCTGAGCAGTTAGACAGCATTCAGAGAGCAGAAATGCTCATATTGGATTCAGCTTTATTGTTTATGAAAACATCTGAATGTCAGTGCAGATTTCATGACGGGATGTCCAGGATCAAGCACTCCCTGTGGAAAACTTATCCTGCAACAGTGTTAGACATAGACTGCTGCTACTAAAATACTCTAAGAAAACTGTAATTGGAAAAATAGGAAGTCAGTGGACTTCTTTGAGAAAAAAACATAAATTATGTAAGTTTGCAACTGGATGGATCTAGAGGGTAGAGTGCTCAGCGAAATGAATCCATCAGAGAAATACAAATACCATTTTATTTCACTCATATGTGGAATTTAAGAAACAAACAAATACAGAAAAAAGAACAGGCAAAACACCAGACTTTTAACACCGAGAACTGGTGGTTGCCAGAGAAACGGTGGCTGTGGTTGGATGAGATAAAGGGACTATAAGTACACCTCTCTCCATGAGCACTGAACAGTGTATAGAATTCTTGATGCCTTACATTGTACACCTGGAGTAATATAACTCTATCTGTAAATTACACTTCAACGAAAATAATGGTTGGGGAAGGAGGAAAGTTAAAATATTCAGATGTAGCACATTTTATTTTTAAATCACCAACTTTCTGGGGATTTTTTGATAAACACTGTGTGAAATTTTTATTTTTTTAATTTTTAATAGTTTATTGCCAAGTTGGATTTCATATAACACCCAATGCTTTTCTGCATAAGTGCCCCTCTCCATGACCATCACCTCCTTTTCCTTTCCCCTTCCCTCTTCAGCCCCCAAATGATAAAGCACACAAACACACACACACACACACACACACACACACACACACACACACACACACACAGAGAGAGAGAGAGAGAGAGAGATGTCAACTCAATGGAATAGGGGGAGCCAGAAATAAATCCTCATACATATGAATGAATAATTTTTGACGAGACTACCAGGACATTTCAATGCTAAGGAGACAGTCATTCCAAGAAATGGTGATGGGTAACCTGGATACACAAATGGAAATGGATGAAGATGGCCCTTCTATCCACCATCTACAAACATGACTCCAAATGGATCACAGATATAAACATATGAAATAAAACTGTAAATAAACGGGGAGCCTGGGTGGTTCAGTCTGTTAAGCCTCTGGCTTAAGCTAAGGTCAGATCTCATGTTTGTGGGTTCAAGCCCCGCATCAGGCTCTGTGCTGACAGCTAGCACAGAGCCTGGAGCCTGCTTCAGATTCTGTGTCTCCTTCTCTCTCTGTCCCTCCCCCTCTCATGCTCTGTCTCGCTCTGTATCAAAAATAAATAAAACATTAAAAAATTTTACAGGGATGGTTCAATATCCGCAAATTCATCAACGTGATTCATCACATTAACAAAAGAAAGGATAAAAACCATATGATCCTGTCGATAGATGCAGAAAAAGCATTTGACAAAACACAGCACCTTTCCTAATAAAAACCCTTGAGAAAGTCGGAATAGAAGAAACTTCCCTAAACATTATGAGAGCAGTCTATGAAAAACCCACAGCTAATATCATCCTCAATGGGGAAAAACTGAGAGCATTCCCCCTGAGATCAGGAACACGACAGGGGTGCCCACTCTCACCACTGTTGTTCAACATAGTGCTGGAAGTTCTGGCATCAGCAATCAGACAACAAAAAGAAAT
>NC_043711.1:10124061-10132400 GCF_006229205.1 Suricata suricatta | reverse complement strand
TGGTGGAGGGCACTTGAGGGGAAGAGCACTGGGTGTTGTATGGAAAACAATTTGACAATAAAATATTAAAAAAAAAGAAATGATGTAATCACCTATGATATATAAGACCCTGGCCATCTAAGTAAAATGTGGCTTTTCCACCAAAAAAAAAAAAAATTTTTAAACTGTAAATAAACATATAGAAGACACATAAAGGTACATTTTTATGACTCTGGAATTGCCAAAAGATTTCATGAAAATAACAGCAAAGGCACAGGCAACTAGATTTAAAAAAATTACACCAAATCAAAATATTTGTTCATTGAAGGACATTATTTCCAAATGAAAAGGCAAACCACACAGTGAGAAACTATGGTGAATCACACACTTGATGACAGGTTAATATCCAAACTATGTACTTGAAAGGAAACAAACGACTCAGTTTTGAAAAGGTAGTGCTGAGGCGTGTGGGTGTCTCAGTCAGTTAAGCATCTGCCACTTGATTTCGGCTTGGGTCATAATCCCAGAGTTGTTGGATCAAGCCCCATGTCCAGCACTGCTCTGAACATGAGGCCTCCTTGGGATACACTCTCTCAATCACTCCTCTCTCACTTGCATGCTCTCTATCTCTAAATTTAAAGAAAAAGGGAGGAAATTTTTGTCTAAATTTAAGGTAGTTAGCACACAGTGTCATATTAGTTTCAGGTGTGCAGTACAATGAATGAACACTCCCATAATAAAACTTGCACTATTGGTGGGAATGCAAATGGGTACAACCACTGTAGAAAGCAGTATAAAAGTTCTTCACAAAGTTAAAAATAGATTGGCCCCTACTTTACATCAAAAAGAATAAAATCTTGTCATCGGAAATGACATGGATGGAACTAGAGGGTATTATGCTAAGCAAAATAAGTCAGTCAGAAGACAAATATCATATGATTTCACTTATATGTGGAAATTAAGAACAGAACAAATATAGAGAAAGTGAATTAAAAATAATATAAGATTTAAAAAAAATAGAGGGAGGCAAACCATAAGAGACTCTTAACCATAAAGAACAAAGTGAGAGTTGCTGCAGGAGAGGTGGTTGGGGGAAAGGACTAGAAGGGTGATGAGCATTAACAGAGGCACTGGTTGTGATGAGCACTGGGTATTCTATGTAGGCAACAAATCCCTAAATTCTACCCCTAAAGCCAATAGTACACTCTGTGGTCACTAACTTGAATTTAAATAAAATCTTGGGGAAAAAACACAGGTGCCCTACAATCCAGTAATTGCACTACTGGCTCATTACCCCAAAATACAGAAACACTAAATCAAAGGTATAAATGCACTTCTGTGTTCATAGCACTATCACTTACAATAGACAAATAATGGAAACAGCCTAGGTACCCATTGATAGATGGATGGATAAAGAATTTCTGATATATACATACTATATATGGAATATTATTCACACATATATACATACTAACAATGGAATATTATTCACACATAAAAATGAATGAAATCTTCCCATTTGAAACAATCCAGGGGAACTAGTGAGTATAAGGTTGAGCAAAATAAGTCAGAGAAAGACAAATACCACATGATCTCACTCATATGCAGAATTTAAAGCACAAAGAAGCACAAGGGAAAAGAGAGAGAAGAACCTGGTGACAGAGGAAAAGGGAGGCAACAGGGGAAGTATGTGATGAGGAATAAGGGGTGCACTTTGTTGTGATGAGACTGGGTGTTTTGTGGAAGGGATGAGGCCTGATGTCACACACCTGACACCAATATTACACTGTATGTTAACTATATAGGAATTAAAATTTTTCGATAAATTGAGGGGCGCCTGGGTGGCTCAGTTAAGCATCCCAACGTTGGCTTAGGACATGATATTATGGTTTGGGAGTTCGAGCCCCGCATCCGGCTCTGTGCTAACAGCTCAGATTCTGGAGCCTGCTCTGAATTCTGTGTCTCCCTCTCTTTCTGCTCCCCTCTCTCTTTCACAAAAGTAAATAAACATAAAAAGCAGGGGCAAATGGGTGGCTCAGTCAGTTAAGCATCCAAATTTGGCTCTTGTAATGATCTTATGGTTTGGGAGTTCAAGCCCCATGTCAGGTTCTGTGCTGACAGAGACTAGAGCCTACCTCAGACTCTCATTCTATCATTCTCTCTCTCTCTCTCTCTCTCTCTCTCTCTCTCTCTCTCTCTCTCTCAAAAATTGGTAAACAAAGCTGTCATCATCAAGACAGTATGGTATTGGCACAAAAACAGACACATGGATCAATGGAATAGAATAGAGAACCCAGAACTGGACCCACAAGTATATGGCCAATTAATCTTTGACAAAGCAGGAAAGAGTATCCAATGGAAAGAAGACAGCCTCTTCAACAGGTGATGTTGGGAGAGCTGGACAGCACCATGTAGAAACATGAAATTAGACCACTTTCTAACACCATTCACAAAAATAAACTCTAAATGAATAAAGGATCTGAATGTGAGACAGGAAACCATCAAAACCCTAGAGGAAAAAGCAGGAAATAGCCCCCTAGACCTCAATCACAGCAATTTCTTCCTTGACACATTCCCAGAGGCAAGGGAATCAAGAACAAAAATGAACTACTGGTACCTCATCAAGATAAAAAGCTTCTGCAAGGCAAAGGAAACAATCAAAAAAATGAACAGGCAATCAACAGAATGGGAAAAGATAGTGGCAAATGGCATATCAGATAAAGGGCTAGTATCCAAAATATACAAGAAGCTCACTAAACTCTATATACGAAAAATGAATGATCCAGTGAAGAAATGGGCAGAAGACCTGAATAGACACTTCTCCAAAGAGGACATCCAGATGATCAACAGGCACATGAAACGATATTCAGCATTGCTCATCATCAGGGAAATACAAATCAAAACCACACTGAGATTCCACCTCACACCGGTCAGAGTCGCTAAAATGAACAAATCAAGAGACTTTAGATGCTGGTGAGGATGTGGAGAAACGGGCACCCTCCTACACTGTTGGTGGGAATGTATACTGGTGTAGCCACTCTGGAAATCAATGTAGAGGCTCCTCAAAAAACTATCAATAGAACTCCCCTATGACCAAGCAATAGCACTGCTAGGGATTTACCCAGGGGATACAGAAGTGCTGATGCATAGGAGCACATGCACCCTAATGTTCATAGTGGCACTGTCAACAATAGCCAAATCATGGAAAGAGCCTAAATGTCCATCACCTGATGAAGGGATCAAGAAGATGTGGTATATATATACAATGGAGTATTACATGACAATGAGAAAGAATAAAATCTGGCCATTTTTAGGAAAGTCGGTGGACCTCGAGGGTGTTATGCTAAGCGAAATGTCATGCAGAGAAGGATAGATACCATATGTTTGCATTCATAGGTCTAACAGGAGAGACCTGGCAGGGGACCATAGGGAGATGAAGGGGGAAAGAGAGCAGGGGAGAGTGAGGGACACAGATCAAGGGGGACTACTGAATACTGGAAACAAACCATGGACTGAAGGGGGAAGGGAAGGGTGGGAAGGGGGCGATGGTCATGGTGGGGGGCACTTGTGGGGGGAAGCACTGGGTGTTATATGGAAACCAATTTGACAATACACTATTTAAAATAATAAAATAAAGAGGAAGAATGAAAAAATCTTTTTTAATTAATTAAAAAAACTAATCAGAAACTTTTTGCTGGAAAATTATGAATCAGGTGATAGGAAATGATCATTATGGTTTACAATCCAATTGGGGGCCTCTGGGGTCACGTGATGAGGAGACATGAGTCTTACTCTGTCTCACTCCCCACATGTTAGGTCCATGCATGTTTCCTGCTATCACTGCCTAATCTCTGGGATGCAGCATTAGACAAGATGCAGGTGGCAAGAGTCAGAGTCGCCGTATTGTGTGTAAGATCTGTGAAGAGCCTATTGTTGTAGGAAGTGCTGGGGGAAATCACAAGACAGTGTTGCTGCCTACCAAAATATTAAAATAAAAGTAATAATGCATCCCTGGGAGAATCACCAAGAATGACACAATCAAGGCCTGAACCAGCAGGAGTTGTTATTACTATTACATTCATACTTCATTTATGTTTTGGACATGAAAGGGAAAACTACAGATTGCATAGTGGAGGTGGATTATTGTAAACTAATCACACAGGGTTCCAGGTGCCTCTGCTCTTGCAGGTGTGATCTCTTTCCAAGGTGGATTGACACAAAACCTGGGAAACTTATATATAACTTCTGATATGTTTGATGATTTTCATCCAAAAGCAGATACCCTCTCAGATACCTGCTTTCAACCCAGAAGAGAAGCATTTTGCATTTACTCCACTGCTCCTCCCATCACATTATAAGTACTCAATTTGCTATGTTATAGATATGTTCTTCAAATTCCATGCAGTGGAGGCACCAGTGTAGCTCAGTTGGTTCAGCATCTGACTTTGGTCCAGGTGATGATATCGCAATTCACGGGTTTCAGTCCTGGGTCTGCTCTGTGCTAACAGCTCAGAGCCAGGAGTCTGCTTCTGATTCTATGCCTCCATTTCTCTCTCTCCTCCTTATACACCCCCTCACAAAATGAATATACATTAAATACATTAAAATCCATTTTATATAATTTAATGAGAGCCTAAAAAGATTTTTAAAAATCCGGAAAATGAGTGCCTCAATGAGTCAGTCAGTTAATCAATCACCGCTTGATTTTGATTCAGGTCATGATCTCATAATTTCTGATATTGAGCCCCACTTCAGACTCTGTTCTTAAGGCATGGACTCAGCTTTATATATTATCTCAGTCTCTCTCTGCCCTCCACTCCTTCTTGCTCCCTCTCTCAAAATAAATAAATTAACGTAAAAAAACTACACAAGAAATAGATGCTCATAATGTATGAAAAACTTTTAGCCACCAACTACTGTAGAAAGAGGAACTGCAGTTTGTCAGACTATGACCTTATATGAATATCATCATCTTTCTCTTCTAGTGTTTTAAGCCCATGTTATTTTGAAACAAATAAACATAAATGCAGAGAATGTCTCTCTGCTAAAGAGCTTTTTCAGGGCTTGCTTGATGTCTCTGTTCCGCAGACCATAGATGAAGGGGTTCAGCATGGGCGTCACAACGGTGAACATCACTGAGGCTATGGCACTTGCCCTGGAGTTTTGTGAAGCAGCAGAATTAAGATACACCCCAAAGCTTGTACCATAGAACAAAGAGACCACCGAGAGGTGAGATCCACATGTAGAAAATGATTTATATTTGCCCTTCACTGATGAAATTCTCAAAATAGAAGCTATAATTCTAGAGTAAGAGGAAAGGATGCCAGTGAGTGGAACAACACCAAGAAGTCCACCTGCCAGGTACATGGCCAGGTCATTGAGGAAGGTATCAGAGCAAGCAAGTTGGATCACCTGCTTCAGTTCACAGAAAAAGTGAAGGATTTCCAACTCTGTGCAAAAGGAGAGTCCTAAAATCATCAAGTCATGTAATAGAGAGTTAAGAACACTCAATACCCAGGATCCCAGGAGTAAGATGCCACAGAACTTGGGGTTCATGATGACCAGGTAGTGCAGGGGGTGACAGATGGCCACAAACCGGTCATAGGCCATCACTGTCAAGAGGAAATTGTCTAATCCTGCAAAAAGCATGAAAAAGTACATCTGGCTGAGGCAGCCTGCATAGGTGATCACTCTGCTCTGCGTCTGGATGTTCAGCAGCATCTTCGGGATGGTGGTGGAGGTGAAGCAGATGTCTGAAAAGGACAGGTTGGAGAGGAAGAAGTACATGGGTGTGTGGAGGCGGGAGTCTGTGATAATGGCCAGGATGATGAGCAGGTTCCCAGTGAAGGTGACCAGGTACATGGACAGGAACAGCCAAAAGAGCAGTGACTGCAGCTCCCCCTGGTCTGAGAGTCCCCGGAGGATAAACTGTGTAACATGGGTTTGGTTTCTTCCTTCCATGTAACTGATGCAAACAGCTGGACAGAGACAAGAGCACATTGTAAAGGCACCAGCATGATCACAGAATTAGGAGAAATGCTGTGTTTTCAACATGAGGCATTCATTATTTCGTACATATTCCCTATCAGTCTAGAACATGCACCAGAAATTTTTAAGGACTCTTGAAATGCCTCAAGGTTTCTGTGAGGCTGAAATTGTTTGCAATTCTTCTTGTTCTGAATCAAAACACTAATTCAAAACAATGTTCTCCACAAATTTCCTGAGACCTTTATTTCACCCAACAAAATTTACTAATTATGTTGCAACAAGTGTTGTTGAAAGCATGGCTAAAGTAATGATGTGTGTTTGAATACAACAAAATTAGGGGTAGATGTGTGGGTGTGGGTGTGTGTGCGTGTGTGTGTGTGCATGCGTGTGTGTCAGAAGGAGGAATAGAGTGTTAATGAATGAGTAAATGATGTTTTAGGTGGTGGTTACAAATTACAAGTAAAATAATTCAGAACAAAGGAGCCCTCAGCAGAAGGAAAACATGCCATTATGCCATATCTGATCAGGAGCTTCCGACCTGGAAAACCAAGGGATATATGAACCTAGTGGATAACTTAGAGAAAACCAGGCAAGGCAGAGAAATCACATGTGCAAGGACCTTGAGTCAAAAGCTCATCCAAAACCATTAGGCAACATATCAAAGAGAAAGTTGTGAACAGAACAGATAATACAACCAGGAAAGGAGTTAGATATCAATGAGAAGAGCTCAAAGCTTCCTGCAAGTGGAAACATTCTAAGGCAATGCAGTTTATTGTTGTTTTTATATGCATATGTTATAGATGATGTGTGTCTATAACAGGATACATTTTATACAATGTATACAAATGGAACATAATTCATTCCTCCATAATTCTCTTTCTCTCTTACCCTTACTCTAGGTCTCTAGTTGGTCAAAATGCTCCATTTTCTATTGCATAAGACAGTCCAACCTGCTATGGTGTTTTATGGGTGTGCACCTCACTGATAAATTCTCCTTGTGCTACACACACACACACACACACACACACACACACGAGTGTGGATAGGGAGAGAGAGCATTCTCCTTTATTGTAGTTCTGTGTACTCTTGTAGCTGAAGCACAACTTTTTAGGAAGCAACGGACAGGCTACCCCCACGAGTGAAAAGAGCTTTCTCCTAGGAGAACTGCAGGTTGTAACACAGGCATTCCAGGGCAGTCGTCACGGCTAAGGGTCACTGGAACGAACAGGATTAGAGGGACTAACATCAATCTTTCTCAATCTCTTGCAAAAAAATTCAAAGGGGAAACACTTCTTCCTTCCTTCTATTGGGCCAGCATTGCACTGATACCAAAGTCTTAAAAGACATTGCAAGAAAAGGAAAGTACAGAACAATATTCCCAAGGAATTTTTATGTGAACCAATTGAAGCAATGCAGCCTTTGGATCATGATGTAATAAAGGAATCTACATCGTGACCAGAAGGCATTTATTCCAGGAAGGCCAGAATGGTTGAACTAATAAAAATCCCTCAGTGTAATACACCACATTAACAGAATAAAGAATAAAATCACATAAGTATCTCAACAGAGGGTAAGTAAGATGTGACAAAATGGAGCATTCCTTAATACTAACAGTATTCAGGAAATTAAGAATGGAAGGAAACTCCCACTACAATAAATAGGCCGTATACAAAAACCCAGGCCTAAATTCATTTATAATAGTGAAACACTGAGAGTGTCCCCTAAGTTAAGGCAAGACAAGCATGTTTTTTTCATACCTTTTTTGCAACATGGCATTGCAAGTACCAGACACAGCAACTAATCAGAAAAGATGTGTTTCCACCTCGCTGTGCCCCGCCCCACTCATGCTCCGTCACTCTCTCATTAAAAAAATAAATAAATATTTACAAATTTTAATACATAAAAAATTTTAAAACATTTAAGCATTAAAAACAAGAAAAACTCGTTGAGTAATAAAGGAATTCAGCAAAGTTGCAGAATATAAATCAATGCAAACATTAAACTCGGGTAACTAATGGAATCCTATCATTGAATGTACATGTGAAAAAAATAATCCCTCATCATCAGGGAAATACAAATCAAAACCACACTGAGATACCACCTCACGCCTGTCAGAGTGGCTAAAACTATAGATGCTGGCAATGGTGTGGAGAAATGGACACCCTCGTACATGGTTGATGGGAATGTAAACTGGTGCAGATGCTCTGGAAATCAGTGGGGAGGCTCCTCAAAAAAAGTATTGATAGACCTCCCCTATGACCCAGCAATAGCACTGCTAGGGATTTACCCAAGGGATACAGAAGTCCTGATGCATAGGGGCACATGTACCCCAATGTTCATAGCAGCAATGTCAACAATAGCCAAAACATGGA
>NC_043711.1:10115037-10123961 GCF_006229205.1 Suricata suricatta | reverse complement strand
GGTTGAAGGGGGAGAGGGAGGAGTTAAAAGAGGTGGTGGTAATGGAGGAGGGCACTTGTGGGGAAGAGCACTGGGTGTTTTATGGAAACCAATTTGACAATAAACTATTTAAAAAACAATCTAACTGTAATACAATTGCATGACATAACATCAGCGAAACAGCTGGGCTAAAAAAAGGTGCAGAAAAACACGATCTAGGAAAAGAGAAGACTCCATAAACCTGAACATCAAAGAAATTGCAAAGAAGCATGGCTCTGCACTGGAGGAAATGTTTCCCAGAGGGTACTGTCAACCTGCTGATACTCCTGCACATGTGAACTGAAATTGAATATATAACGAAATGGGCAGTAATGGTAGGAATGGAGATGTCACATTTGGCATGGGAGTTGACATGTAATTAAAGTGGAATAACACTTATATACCTTTGGTCATAAATTAGAACGAGAGCCATCATTATGAACTTGCTTTTGCTTATATAAAAAATGTAGAGAGTTACATATAGACACATGAATGGATGTCCACAAATACACAGAGTAGCAAACACTCATATATATCCTTGTCAAGTCACTTGAGGGGATATAGAGATCCTGGTAGCAACAAGCACAGCAGGCACCAAGATCTTGAATCTAACCCCATGACTCCATAAAATAAGATGGCTCCGTGCAGAAGTGATGGGCTGTAGGGCTCTGGAGGAAAATACATTAAGCTGAGCGTGGAGCTAAAGGATTTTTTCTTAAAGCACATAATGAAATGTTATCCCCCCAAAAAGCCAAGAATGATGGAAACAGGCCAAAAGGACATATCAGCTAACTGAAGGAGCTCTCCACTGCCAAAGCTGAAACAATTTGAGCAACAAAATAAATTAGTATTACATTATAACAAGGAGTATATACTGTATATAACTGAAAGACAAATCCTGAAAACACAAACTCGAGTGCAGAACACAACCAATGATTTGCAGAAATATTCTATTCTTAAGGAGGTAGTTGATAGCTACCACTACATAAAGATGGGGTTACACATAGAAAGTTCCCACAGGAGTACTGGATAGAAAGAAAGGGGAAAGAATAATTTGACAAATATCATGTCAGCCAGGACACCAGTATCAACACCATGAGAATTAGTCATGCTGACAGTGTACCCGTGATGTCATGACATGAACATGTCTGTTTCCCTCCCTGCTCTTCTTGTCCGTCACCCACAGTCCCGGTCTGCTCATGAACAAAAGAAAAATAAGGCGACCAACCCAAACAAAGATTATCTTACAGAATCCTTCCTAGTATGCCTAAACTATCACTGCATCGGGAGCCATTAAAGCCTGAGAAAAAATCACTGCGTGTGGATCCTCAGCATATATGAGGATTAAAATTAACCTGTGTGAGAGAGACAGTATACGTTTGTAATAGTAGAAACTGGGAAGAGAGCTGAGGAGAACCCTCTGAAAAATCACAGCAACTTTGTTAATGTAAAAATGTTACAAATATTAAAGCAAAAGTTAAAATGAGTAATGAAATGCAGAATCTTTGGAAACACCGTGCTCTGAGATCGTCCCGAAGGTTCTCTTACGTGTATGAGCAGCATCACTGCTGTCAGTGACTCTTTCCATCAGTAAAATAAAATACCACAGACAGTTTGAAAGTTGTCAAAGAAGTAATGACTGTATCTGCATTGTTTCTGGTAAACATTTAAGAATGAATGAAAACACTCATCTGAATTTCTCTATTCATGATTTCTACCCCCTCAGAGACCCACACTGTGCCTCCCATCTCACACTATGGTGCTTTTTCTACCCCTCAATATCCCCTCTCACACTCTGGTTTTTTTTTTTAAGTTTATTTTCAAATTGGTTTCCATATAACACCCCATGCCTCCTTACAAAAGCCCCCCACCATGACCATCACCCTCTTCCCTCCCTCCCCCTCCCCCTTCAGTCCATGGTTCCTTTTCAGTATTCAACAGTCTCTCATGATTTGTGTCCCTCACTCTCCCCAGCTCTCTTTCCCCCTTCCTCTCCCTATGGTCCTCTTTTAGGTTTCTCCTGTTAGACCTATGAGTGCAAACATATGGTATCTATCCTTCTCTACCTGACTTATTTCACTTACCATGACACCCTCGAGATCCATCCCTTCAGCGGTGGTGTTCTCCCTCACACACTCTGAATGCAGCACTAGTTTTTCCTCACAGTAACCGGGGTCATTTTTCCATAGAAAATACTTTTTCAAGACTGTACTCTGACATAAAACCTGCACTTACACTCACTAACTTCAGACTTCAATTTTCACCTTTGTGCCAAAAAGTAAGACTGTTTGTTACCCAGGCAGGTTCATTTGGGTTCATTTTGCAGACCCTGCTCCTGATGGGTAGTGAGACAGAAAGAAGTATTTCTAATTTCAGCAGCACAACTTCCACTCTACTTAATCTCTGAATTTCCTCCTTTGCTGCTTCTGCACTGTCCACTCCCCTCATCTCCATGGAAAGACCCCAACACCACCTTCAAGGGTCAGGACCTGTAGGCTTCTCTGGGAAGTTACACGGTCTCCGGTGAAAGAGTCTTCATTCTTGAAAAACAATTAGAAATAAAATAAGCAGACAACTTTAGAGAATCTACTTCCCAGAGTTTCAGAGCAACTTCTCAGTATCTGATTTATTCATTATTACACCTCGGTTCACAAACTGAGGACCATGACAAAAGAAACACTGCATTAGTTACTTATTTATGCACAGAATAAATAGTAGTGTCTACCACACATTAATTGCTGGGGGAAAAATGTTTCTTAAATGACTCCAATTAACAAATGGCGCAATAATGGTAAACAGTCACTCCCAACAATGATAGAACCAGCAATGAAACAGAGGAAAGTCTGTTGAGAGATGAAAGCCCTTTGATGAAGCACTAACTCTGGAGGAAACAGATTAGGGAGAGATGGTTAAGTGTATCCATGCTTTCCCTCCACAATCAAAGCCTTAATGGGAAGGGCTTGATATCACAAACTCTCCTTAACTAATTGTCCCTGGTGATGCCCCTAAAATAACTACAGATGCAAGAGGTCCCTCCCACCATAACACATTTCCCCAGCATTTCTGAAGAGGCCGTGGCTCACCCAGATGTTGGCCCAGAACAGCGTGAGATCGATGACCCACTCTATCTCATGGATTATTGCTGTGGTTGGAAGTTATGACCTCAGGAATGAAAGAGACATGGCCCCACTTGTGAAGGCTCTAGAAAATGCAGCTCTGTCCTCATATCACTTTAGAACATGGGAGTCAAATTCACGAGTGCAGCAATGGCTTTTTCAATTTCTGTAACACTAGGGCATAAACTCCCATGAGTCTTATTAATAAAATATTCTTTTGTCTCTCTTCCCTGTAAGAGACTTGGTTCTCTGGAGCTAGGACACAAAAATAGAAAGCAAACTTGTCCCAGTGTTGGGACACAGCCTTGGCATTCCCTGATTGTCTCTTATCCCATTAAACTCTCCTACCCCACAAAGAGGTCCCCTGTCTTTAAGGGTTCTCACTAACAAGTCAGAGCACCCCTTAATAAGTATCAAGCTCTGGATTTGCAGAATTCTGTGTCCCCTTAAAGGAGGAGACAGGCGAAACAGGTGATGGGGAATAAGGAGTGGAATTAGTGGTGATGAGAACTTGGTGTTTTATGGAAGAGTTGAGGCACTATGTTACACACCTGAAACTGATACCACACTGTATGTCTACTCTATAGGAATTAAAATTTTTCAATAAATTGAGGGGTTCCTGGGTGACTCAGTTAAGCATCCCAACTTTGGCTCAGGTTATAAATTCATGGTCTGTGGGTTGAGCCCTACTTCAAGCCCTGGGCTGACAGCTCAGAGCCTGCAGCCTGCTTTGGATTGTGTCTCTGTCTCTCTCTGACCCCCTTTCTCTTTCACAAAAGGACATAAACATAAAACGGAGGAGCCTGGATGACTCAGTCAGATAAGCATCCAAATATGGCTCATATCATGAACTCATGATTCGGGAGTTCAAGCCGCATGTTGGGCTCTGTGCTGACAGCTCAGAATCTGGAGTTTGCTTCAGATTCATTCTCTCTTTCTACCTCTCAAAAAATAAATAAACACTAAAAAACTTTTTAATTAATTAAAAAACTAATCAGAAACTTTTTGCTAGAAAACTATGAATCAGGTGATAGGAAATGACCATTATGGCTTACAATCCAATTGGGAGCCTCTGAGGTCAGGTGATGAGGAGACATGAGTCTTACTCTGTCTCACTCACCACATGCTAGGCCCATGCATGTTTCCCGCGATCACTGCCTAGTCTCTGGGATGCAGCATTAAAGATGCAGGTGGCAAGAGTCAGAGTAGCTGTATTGAGTGTGAGATCTGTGAAGAGCCTATTGCTGTAGGAAGTGCTGAGGGAAATCAGCTGCCTACCAAAATATTAAAAGTAATAATGCATCCCTGGGAGAATCTCCAAGAATGACACCATCAAGGCCTGAAACAGCAAGAGCCACTATTTCTATTATCTTCACACTTAATTTATGTATTGGACAGTGTGAGAAAAAAAACTAGAGATTGCATAGTGGAGATGGATTATTGTAAACTAATCACACAGGGTTCCAGGTGTCTCTGCTCTTCCAGACGTGATCTCTATCCAAGGTGAATTGACATAAAACCCAGAAAACTTGTATATAACCTGATATGCTCAGTGGTTTTCATCCAAAAGCAGATACTCTATCAGATACCAGCTTTCAACCAAGAGGTGAAGCATTTTGCATTACCCCACTGCTCCTCCTATCTCATTATAAATACTCAATTTTCTATGTTATATGTATGTTTTTAAAAATCCATGCAGTTGGGGCACTGTGGTTCTGCATCTGACTTTGGTCCAGGTGATGTTATCACAATTCATAGGTATGAGCCTTGGGTCTCCTCTGTGCTGACAGCTCAAAGCCAGTAGCCTGCTTCTGATTCTGTGCCTCCATCTCTCTCTCTGCCCATTATACACCCCCTCACAAAATTAATATACATTAAAAAATTAAAAATCCATTTGATACAATTTAATAAGAGGTCTAAACAGTGATAAGGTAATCTTGAAAATGGATGCCTGGGTGGTTCCGTCAGTTAAACGTCCAACTCTTGATTTTGGTTCAGGTCAAGATCTCATAATTTCTGATATAGAGCCCCACTCCAGTCTCAGATCTGAAAGCATGGATTCAGCTTCATATATTCTCTCAGTCTCTCTTTGCCCTGCCTACACTCTCTGGCGCTCACTCTCAAAAATAATAAATAAACCTTAAAAAACTACAAAATAGATGCCCATAATGGATGAAAAACTTTTAGCGACCGAATACTGTAGAAAGATAAACTGCAGTCTGTCAGCCTATAAACTGATACAAATATCATGATGTATCTCTTCTAGGGTTTGGGGTACTGTTACTCAAGTGTTTATCTTGAAACAAAATATTTTATATGCAGAGAATATCTCGCTGCTAAAGAGCTTTCTCAGGGCTTGCTTGATGTCTCTGCTCCACAGACCATAGATGAAGGGGTTCAGCATAGGTGTCACCACCACGTACATCACTGAAGCTATGGCACTTGCCCTGGAGTTTTGTGAAGCAGCAGAACTAAGATACAACCCAAGGATTATAACATAGAACAAGAAGACCACTGAAAGGTGAGACCCACACGTGGAAAATGCTTTATACTTGCCTCTCACTGATGAAATTCCTAAAATGGAATTTATAATTCTACAGTAAAAGAACAGAATTCCAGTGAGTGGAACAACACCCAGAAGTACATTTCCCAGGTACATGGCAAGGTCATTGAGGAACATATCAGAGCAAGCAGTTGGATCACCTGATTAAGTTCACAGAAAAATTGAAGGATTTCAAAGTCTGTGCAAAAAGAGAGTTGCAAAATCATTAAATCAAGTAATAAAGAGGCAAGAACACTCAATAACCAGGATCCCAGGAGCAGAATGCCACAGAACGTGGGATTCAAGATGACTATGTAGTGCAGGGGGTGACAGATGGCCACAAACCGGTCATAGGCCATCACTGTCAAGAGGAAAGTGTCTAATCCTCCAAAAAGCCTGAAAAAGTACATCTGGCTGAGGCAGCCTTAATAGGTGATCACTCTGCTCTGCGTCTGAATGCTCAGCAGGGTCTTTGGGATGGTGGTGGAGGTGAAGCAGATGTCTGAAAAGGACAGGCTGGAGAGGAAGAAGTACATGGGTGTGTGGAGGCGGGAGTCCGTGATAATGGCCAGGATGACGAGCAGGTTCCCAGTGAAGGTGACCAGGTACATGGACAGGAACAGCCAAAAGAGCAGTGACTGCAGCTCTCCCCGGTCTGAGAGTCCCAGGAGGATAAACTGTGTAACACGGGTTTGGTTTCTTCCTTCCATGTAACTGATGCAAACAGCTGGAACAGAGAAAAGGGCACATTGTAAAGGCACCAGCATGATCACAGAAATTAAGAGAAATTAAGAATTAAGAGAAGCATGTTTTCAAAATGCTTCATTCTATAGTTCTTACACATTTCTGACCAATAGGAATTCCAATGGAATAGTCATTTTTAAGCATCACAAGGACCACACATAAATAGAAGAGTTAACATCAATCTTTCTCAATCTCTTCCATAATTGATTCAAGGGGGAGCACTTCCTACTTTATTCCATTAGGCCAGCATTGCACTGATATCAAATCCGTTAAAGACATTGCAAGAAAAGTACAGAACAATATTCCCAAAGGATACCGATGTGAAAGTCTTTGATGAAATATTACTCATTCGAGCATAGCAACCTTTGGATCATGGTATAGAAAAGGATTGTTCATTGTGACCAAGAGGGGTTTATTACTGTAAGGCAAGGATGGTTTAGTTTATGAAAATCCCTCAGATAGTATACCACATTAACAAAATGAAGGATGAAAGCACATGATTATCTCCACTGATACAGAAAAACTTGGACTAAATTTAGCATTCTTCCATAATAACAACATTCAAGAACCTGAGATAGATGGACACTTCCTCAACATGATATATAGGTCATTGTGAAAACTGACCCGCAACATCAATCTCAATAGTGAAAGGCAGAAAACAGCTCCTCTGTATGAAAAAGACAAGCATGTCTGCTTTCATACCTTCTATGCTATATGGGATTGGAAGGTTTACAGAGAGAAATTAGCCAAAAAAGAGACAATGACAGAAAGAAAGAAGAGGAATGAAATGAAAAGAATGGGAAAGGGGAAAAAACCAAAAGGAAAGGAAAGGAAAGGAAAGGAAAGGAAAGGAAAGGAAAGGAAAGGAAAGGAAAGGAAAGGAAAGGAAAGGAAAGGAAAGGAAAGGAAAGGAAAGGAAAGGAAAGGAGAGGAAAGGAGAGGAAAGGAGAGGAAAGGAGAGGAAAGGAGAGGAAAGGAGAGGAAACGAGAGGAAACGAGAGGAAACGAGAGGAGAGGAAACGAGAGGAGAGGAAACGAGAGGAGAGGAAACGAGAGGAGAGGAAACGAGAGGAGAGGAAACGAGAGGAAAGAAAGAAGGTGGGAGGGAAGGAAGGAAGGAAAGAAGAGAAAGAATGACAGAGAAATGGAGGAATATGGAAGGATGGAAGGAGGTAATAAGGAATGAAGAAATGGAAGGAGGGAGGGGGGAAGGGGGGAGAAAGAAAAAAGTGAAAGAGAGGAGGAAAGAAGACAAAGGGACAGAGGGATGAAAAATGAGAGGGAAGGGGGAGGAACAAAGAAGAGAGAAAAGGAAATTAAATTCATCAAAATTAGAAAGGACAAATAATATGAATTACATACTAAATTTCATACAGATTACATACTAAATTTCAGGGAGCCCACACCAAAATAAATAATTAAACAATAAAGACAATAAACACTCTCAAGTGCAGAAGAATAACAATGACTTACAGAGATATTCTCCTCTCACAGAAGGGAAGGAAAACTTCCACTAGTTACACATGGGGCTGCACATAGACAATCCCTACAGGAGCACTGAATGAATAACCACAGTGGGGAAATTTGACAAAACCCATGGCAGCCAGGACATCAGTATCAACACCAGTGAGAATTAGTTTTGTTGATAGTGTGAACCCTTGACATCATGAGATGAACATAGCAGCTCCCCTCTCTTGTCTTCATGTCCAATATCCACGGCCATAGTCTACTCATGAACAAAAGCATAAGGCGTGTCCAAAAGAAGATTATTTTACAGAATTCCTGACCAGTAGTCCTCAAAACTATCAATTGGTTTCAAGAACAAAGGAGTAAGAAAAGTCACAGTGTGTGGAACTCAGCAGAGAGAAAAATTAAATGTAACATGGGAGGGACAGCTGTGTTCATAACAACAGAAACTGGTAAGGGAGCTTATTGAACTCTCTGAACTATCACAGCAAATCTTTGTAAATGTACAACTGTTAAACAATTGAGTGTATTGCAAAATTTAATAATTAATGAAATGCAAAATCTTTGGAAACATGTCTCTAAGACTCCATTATATACTGTGTATAAGCAGTCTCCCTCCTTTCACTTTCTATCAGTAAAATAAAATAATGATGCCACATACATCGTTTGAAAATTTTCAATAAAATACTATATCTGGCATTGTTTCTAGAACACATTTAATAATGAATAAAAAAATTCATCTGAAGTTTTGTATCCATGATTTCTACCCCCTCAGAGACCCATCTGGCTTCCCATCTCATACTCATGGTGTTATTTCTATTCATCAATATCCCTCTCACACTCTGAACGCAGCAATAGTTTCTTCCTCACAATCACTTGGGTCGCTTTTTCATAAAGCAGACCTGTTCATAGATGTCTTTGACATAATACCTACATTTACAAGTCACTAATTTGAGAATTAAATTTCAACTCACTAGCAAAACATAACTTTCTTTGATCTCACTGTGGGTTCATTCTGCAGACCCATTTCCTGATGG
>NC_043711.1:10105790-10114937 GCF_006229205.1 Suricata suricatta | reverse complement strand
TCAAGCAACACAACTGCTACTTTACTTAGTCTCTAAATTTCCTCTGCTGCTGTTTCTTCCTGGACTACTCACTTCCTTCATTTCCCCTAAAGAGTTCCAACACCACTGTCAAGCTTCAGGACCTAAAGACTTATCTGCAAAGGCTCACGAACACCCATGAAAAAGACATCCTTTTCGAAAACAATTAAAAATAAAGAGTAGGCACTTGGGGATCTACTTCCCCAGATTCCAATGCAACATCACTCTATCACATTTATTTACTTTTCCACATTTATTTACATTTACATCTCTCACTCTATTTCCTGTGTGTACCAATACAGAAGAAACGCTGTCTTAGTCATATATTTGTTCATAGAATAAATGGTACTGTCTGCCTCACATTAATTGCTGAAAAGAAGTTTCTTCAATAATTACCATTAAGAAATGGTTAAATAATGATAAACAGCTACTCACAACAATGCAAGAACTAGAAATGAAAACAGAGGAAAGACTATTGAGAGATGAAGGCCCATTGATGAAGCACTAACTCTGGAGGAGACAGATCAGGGAGAGCTGGTTGAGTGTATCCCGAGATTCCCTGCAGAATCAGACTTACTAGTCAAAACTGGCATCACTAAATGCTCTTTAACTAATTTTCCCTTGATGCCCCCAAAATAATTACCAATAACAACCATCACAATACATTTTTCCAGCTCTACTGGAGATGCTGCAGCTCACCTAGATGTTAGCATATAACAGTGTGAGATCAATGACCTGCTTTCTGCAATGGATGATTGACGCAGTTGGTAGTTATATCCCCAGGAAGGAAGAGACATGGCCCTATTCTTAAAGGTTCCCAAAGACACAGAATCACCTGAGATTATACGAGTCAACTTCAGTAGGTGCGGCAGAGGCATTTTCAATTTCTGTGACTGAAGGTGCTGAATTCCCATGAGTCTCACTAATGAAATATTCATCTCTTCTCTCCAAAGAGACATGGTGTTCTAATATGATTTCTCATATGTGGAATTTAAGAAACAAGACAGGAGCAGTAGGGAAGGGAAACAAATCCTAAGAATTTCTTAGAGATAGCAAACAAACTGAGGGTTGATGGAGGGAAGTGGGAGGAAGATGGGCTAGATGAGTGTTGCTTACTAAGGAAAGCAAATTTTTAATAGTTTATTGCCAAGTTGGTTTCCATGTAACACCCAGTGCTCTTCCCACAAGTTCCCCTCTCCATGACCATCACCCCCTTCACCTTTCCCCCTCCCTCTTCAGCCCTCAGTTTGTTTTCAGTATTTAAGAGTCTCTCATGCTTTGCCTCACTCACTCTCCCTATCTCTTTCCCCACTCCTTCCACCTTCCCATTATCCCGTGTTATATTTCTCATGTTAGACTTATGAGTGAAAACATTTGACATCTGGCCTTCTCTGCCTGACCTATTTCACTTAGCATGACAACCTCGAGGTCCATCCACTTTGCTACAAATGGCCATATTTCATTCTTTCTCATTGCCATGTAGTGTTCCATTGTATATATATACCACATCCTCTTGATCCATTCATCAGGTGATGGACATTTAGGCTCTTTGCGTGATTTGCTATTATTCAAAGTGCTGCCATGAACATTGAGGTACATGTGCCCTTATGCATCAGCACTTCTGTATCCCTTGGGTAGATCCCCAGAAGTGCCTTTGCTGGGTCAGAAGAGAGTTCTGCTGATAGAATGCTCTGTTTTCCAGAGCAGCTTCACCAGTTTACATTCCCACCAAGAGTGTAGGAGGGTGCCTATTTCTCCACATCCTCACCAGCATGTAGAGTCTCTTGATTTGTTCATTTTAGCCACTCTGACCAGTGTGAGGTGGTATCTCAGTGTGGTTTTCATTTGTATTTCCCTGATGATGAGTGATGCCAAGAATCATTTCATGTGCCTGTTGGCCATCTGGATGTCCTCTTTGGAGAAGTGTCTATTCATGTCTTCTGTCCATGTCTTCACTGGATTACTGGTGATTCGGGTGTGGAGTTTTGTGAATTCCTTGTAGGTTTGGGATACTAGCCCTTTATCTGATATGCCATTTGCCACTACCTTTTCCCATTCTGTCAGTTGTCTCTTACTTTTTTTTGTTTCCTTTGCCCTGCAGAAGCTTTTTATCTTGATGAGGTCACAATGGTTCATTTTTGTTTTTGATTTCCTTGCCTTTGGGGATGTGTTGAGTAGGAAATTGCTGTGATTGAGGTCAAGGAAGCTATTTCCTGCTTTCTTCTCTGGTTCTAATGGTTTCCTTTCTCACATTCAGATCTTTCATCCATTTTGAGATTATTTTTGTGTATGGTGGAATAAAGTGGTCTAGTTTCATTCTTCTGCATGTTGCTGTCCGGCTTTCCCAGCACTACCTGTTAAAGAGGCCTTTTTCCATTGGATATTCTTTCCTGCTTTGTCAAAGATTAATTGGCCAGATTCAGTGGATTCAATTCTGGGCTCATTATTCTATTCCATTGGTCTATGTGTCTGTTTTTGTGCCAATACCAAACTGTGTTGATGATGACAGCTTTGTAGCAGAGGCGAAGTCTGGGATTGTGATGCCTCCCATTTTGGTTTTCTTCTTCAATATTACTTGGGCTATTTGTGGTTTTTTGTGGTTCCATATGAATTTTAGGATAGTTTGTTCTAGCTTTGAGAAGAATGCTGGTACAATTTTGATGGGGATTGCATTGAATGTGTAGATTGTTTTGGGTAATAATGACATTTTAATAATGTTTATTCTTCTGATCCATGAGCATGGAATGTTTTTCCATTTCCTTGTGTCCTCTTCAATTTCTTTCATATGCTTTCTATAGTTTTCATTGTATAAGTCTTTTACATCATTGGTTAGGTTTGTTTCTAGGAATTTTATGGTTTTTCGTGCAAATGTGAATGGGTTGTTTCCTTTTTTTATAGTTTATTACCAAGTTGGTTTCCATATAACACCCAGTGCTCTTCCCCAAAAAGTGCCCCTCTTTGTGACCATCACCCCCCTTTCCTTTCCCCCCTCCCTCTTCAGCCCTCAGTTTGTGCTCAGCATTCAAAAGTCTCTCATGATTTCCCTAACTCCCTCTCCCCAATTCTTTCCCCCGCTTTCCCATTCCCATGGTCTCCTATTAGGTTTCTCCTGTTAGACCTATGAGTGGGATCCGTTTCTTGATTTTCTTTCTGTTGCGTCATTATTGGTGTACATAAATGCAACTAATTTCTGTACATTGATTTTGAACCCTGCGACTTTGCTGAATTTATGGATCAGTTCTAGAAGACTTCTGGTGGAGTCGATCCACTTTTCCATGTAGAGGATCATGTCACCTGCGAAAAGTAAAAGTTTGGCTTCTTCACTGCTGATACTTATGCCTTTTATTTCCTTTTGTTGTCTGATGCTGACATTAGGACTTCCAGCACTATGTTAAACAACAGTGGTGAGACTGGACATCCCTGTCATGTCCCTGATTTCAGGGAGAAAGCTCTTTTTTTCCCCTATTGAGGATAATATCGGCTGTGGGATTTTCCTAATGACTTTTATGATGTTTAAGTAAATTCCTTCTATCCCGACTTTCTCCAGGGTTTTTATTAAGAAGGATGTTGTATTTTGTCAAATGCTTTTCTGCATCTATTAACAGGATCATATTATTTTTTCTTTTGTTTTGTTAATGTGATGTATCACATTAATGGATTTGCAAATATTGAACCAGGCTTGTAACCCAGGAATAAATCCCACTTGATCATAATGGATAATACATTTTATATGCTGCTGAATTCAGTTTGCTAGTATCTTGTTGAGTATTTTTGCATCTGTATTCATTAAGGATATTGGCCTATAGTTCTCTTTTTTTGTTCAGTCTCTGCCTGGCTTGGGAATCAAAGTGATATGTGCTTCATTGAATGAGTCTGGTAGTCTTCCTTCCATTTCTAAACTATAGAAGACTGATGAAGGAAATTGAAGAAGACAAAAAAAAATGGAAAAACATTCTGTGCTCTTGGATCAGAAGAATAAACATTGTTAAAATGTCATTATTACCCAAAGCAATTTACACTTCCAATGCAATCCCCATCAAAATTGCATGAGCATTCTTCTCAAAGCTAAAACAAACTATCCTAAAATTCATACGGAACCAAAAAAAAAAAAAAACCCCTAATAGGCAAAGTAATATTAAAGAAGAGAACCAAAACTGGGGGCATCACAGTTCCTGACTTTAGCTTCTACTACAAAGCTTTCATCATCAAGACAGTATGGTATTGGCACAAAAACAGACACATGGACCAATGGAATAGAATAGATAACCCAGAACTGGACCCACCAGTATATGGCCAATTAATCTTTGACAAAGCAGGAAAGAGTATCCAATGGAACAAATACAGCTCTTCAAAAGGTGGTGTTGGGAGAGCTGGACAGCAAAATGTAGAAAATTGAAATTAGACCACTTTCTGACACCATTCACAGAAATAAACTCAAAGTGGATAAAGGATATGAATGTGAGAAGGAAACCATAAAAACCCTAGAGGAGAAAGCAGGAAAAAGTTCCTTGACCTCAACTGCAGCAACTTCTTCCTCGACACATCCCCAGAGTCAAGGGAATCATGACGAAAAATGAACTATCGGGACCTCATCAAGATAAAAAGCTTCTGCAAGGCAAAGGAAACTATCAAAAAAAAAAAAAACTAACAGGCATCCCACAGAATGGGAAAAGGTTGTGGCAAATGGCATATCAGATAAAGGGCTAGTATCCAAAATATACAAGGAGCTCCCTAAACTACATACACAAAAAAATGAATAACCCAGGGGAGAAATGGGCAGAAGACCTGAATAGACACTTCTCCAAAGAGGACATCCAGATGGCCAACAGGCACATGAAACGATGCTCAGTGTCACTCATCATCAGGGAAACACAAATCAAAACCACACTGAGATACCACCTCACACCAGTCAGAGTGGCTAAAATGAACAAATCAAGAGAATGTAGATGCTGGCGAGGATGTGGAGAAAAGTGCACCCTCCTACATTGTTGGTGGGAATGTAAACTAGTGCAGCCACTCTGGAAAACAGTGTGGAGGCTCCTCAAAAAACTATCGATAGAACTCCCCTATAACCCAGCAACATCACGGCTGGGAATCTACCCAAGGGATACAAAGTGCTGATGCATAGGAGCACATGTACCCCAATGTTCATAGTGGCACTTTCTACAATAGCCAAATCATGGAAAGAGACCAAATGTCCATCACCTGATGAATGGACCAAGAAGATGCCATATATACAATGGAGTATTACATGGCAATGAGAAAGAATGAAATATGGCCATTTGTCGGTAAGTGGATGGACCTCGAAGGTGTCATGCTAAGCTAAATAAGTCAGTCAGAGAAGGACAGATACCATATGTTTGCACTCATAGGTCTAACAGGAGAAACCTAACAGAGGACCATAGGGAGATGGGGGGATAAAGAGAGCTGGGGAGAGTGAGGGACACAAATCATGAGAGACTATTGAATACTGAGAAGGAACCATGGACTGAAGGAGGAGGGGGAGTGAGGGAAAGGGCTGATGGTCATGGTGGGGGGCACTTGTGGGGAGAAGAACTAGGGGTATTATGTAAATTAATCAGAAAATAAACTATTAAAAAATAAATAAATAAAAAGGAAGAGAAATGTTGCCTGTGACTCATTGGGTAACGGTTCAAAACTTGATTTGGATTAAAGTCAAGATCTCACATTCTGAGACGGAATCCCAATTCAGCTCTGTGCTGACAGCATAGACACAGCTTAGGATAGATCCTAAATCTGTCTTTGATCTTCCCAAACGTTCTTGCTCTTTCTCTCTAAATAAATAAATAATCTTCCAGGAAAAAAAAGAGAAGAAATAGTTGCTTATAGTGTATGAAAAACATTTAGCAATAAAATACTGTAGAAAGATGAACTGCAGACTGTCAGACTCTGAACTGATTTAAATATCATGATCTAGGTCTTTTAGGGTTTTAAACCCTATTAGTCATATCTTTATCTTGAAAAACGAATCCTATAGGCAGAGAGTGTCTATCTGCTAAAGAGCTTTCTCAGGGCTTGCTTGATGTCTCTGCTCCGCAGACCATAGATGAACGGGTTCAGCATGGGCGTCACCACTGTGTACATCACTGAGGCTATGGCACTTTCCCTGGAATATTCTGAAGCAGCAGAACTAAGATACACCCCAAGGCCTGTACCATAGAACAAGGAGACCACCGAGAGGTGAGACCCACACGTGGAAAATGCTTTATACTTGCCACTCACTGATGAAATTCTCAAAATGGAAGATACAATTTTAGAGTAAGAAAAGAGGATGCCAATGAGTGGAAAAACAACCAGAAGTCCACTTGCCAGGTACATAGTCAGGTCACTGAGGAAGGTATCAGAGCAAGCAAGTTTGATCACCTGATTGAGTTCACAGAAAAAGTGATGAATTTCCAGATGTGTGCAAAAAGAGAGTTGCAAAATCATTAAATCATGTAATAGAGATTCAAAAACACTCAATACCCAGGATCCAAGGAGTAGGATGCCACAGAACTTGGGGTTCATGATGACCAGGTAGTGCAGGGGGTGACAGATGGCCACAAACCGGTCATAGGCCATCACTGTCAAGAGGAAGGTGTCTAATCCTGCAAAAAGCATGAAAAAGTACATCTGGCTGAGGCAGCCTGCGTAGGTGATCACTCTGCTCTGCATCTGGATGTTCAGCAGCATCTTTGGGATGGTGGTGGAGGTGAAGCAGATGTCTGAAAAGGACAGGTTGGAGAGGAAGAAGTACATGGGTGTGTGGAGGCGGGAGTCTGTGATAATGGCCAGGATGATGAGCAGGTTCCCAGTGAAGGTGACCAGGTACATGGATAGGAACAGCCAAAAGAGCAGTGACTGCAGCTCCTCCTGGTCTGAGAGTCCCAGGAGGATAAACTGTGTAACACGGGTTTGGTTTCTTCCTTCCATGTAACTCATGCAAACAGCTGGAACAGAGACAAGAGCACATTGTAAAGGCACCAGCATGATCACAGAATTAGGAGAAACGCTGTGTTTTCAACATGATGCATTCCTTATTTCTTACACATTCTTACCAGTCTACATCATGTACCAGAAAATTTCAGGGACTCTAAAATGTTCCATGTTTTCTGTGAGGCTGAATCTCTTTGTGATTCTTATTCAGAATCAAAACACTAATTCAAAACAATGTTCCCCATAAATCTTCTGAGAACTTTTCTTCACCCAGCAAAATTTACTAATTAACTTGTAACAAGTGTTGTTGAAAGCTGGCAAAAAGTAGTGATATGTATTTGAATACAACAAAACTTAATTGTAGATGTGTGGTGTGTGTTGGGTGGGAGCTGTGGGGGGGGTGGGTGTGTGTGTGTGTGTGAGGAATAGAGGGTTAATGAATGAATAAATGATGTTTCAGGTGGTGGTTACAAATTACAAGTAAAATAATCCAGGACAAAGGAGCCCTCAGGGGAAGAGAAACCTGCCATTGTGTCATGTGTGATCAGTGGCTTCCGGCCTGGAAAACTAAGGGATGTATGAACCATGTGGGTAACTTTGAGAAAACCAGGCAAGGCAGAGAAATCACAAAGCAAAGATCTTGACTCAAGAGCTCAGCCAAAACCATCAGGCAACATGAAAGAGAAAGTTGTGAACAGAGCAGCTACCACAAATGGAGGAGGAGTTGGAAGTAAATAAGAGAAGAGCTCAAAGCCTCCTGCATGTGGAAACATTCTAAGGCAATGCACGCTTCAGTTTATTGTTCTTGTTATATGCATATGTTATAGACGAACTGTGTCTATAACATGATACATTTTATACAATGTATACAAATGGAACATAATTCATTCCTCCATAATTCTCTGTCATTCTCTCTTATCCTTACTCTAGGTCTCTAGTTGGTTGAAATGCTCCATTTTCTATTACATAAGACAGCTCCAGCCTGCTATGAATGTTCTATGGGTATGTACTTCACTGATAAAGTCTCCTTGTGCTACACACACACACACACACACACACACACACACACACACACACACGATTGTGGGTAGGGAGAGAGTGTTCTCCTTTATTGTAGTTCTGTGTACTCTTGTAGCAGAAGCACAACTTTTTAGGAAGCAGGGGACAGGCTACCCCACAACTCAAAGAACTTTCTACTAGGAGAACTGCAGGTTGTGACACAGGCATTGCAGTGCGGTCGTCACAACTAAGGGTCACTAGCACCACAAGAATTAGAAGAATTAACATCAATTTTTCTCAAACTCTTCCAAAATAATTCAAAAAGGAAACACTTCCGTTATTCCATTGGGCCAGCATTGCACTGATACCAAAGCCATATAAGGCAAGCAAAGGAAAGGACAGAACAATATTCCCAAGGAATTGTTGTGTGACCTGATTCAAGCAATGCAGCCTTTGGATCATGGTGTAGAAAGGATTCTGCATCATGACCAAATGGCATTTATTCCAGGAAGGCCAGAATGGTTGAACTAATAAAACTCCCTCAGTGTAATATACCACATTTGAAGAATGAAGGATAAAAGGATATGACTATCTCAGCAGAGGGTAAAAATGAGACAAAACGGAGCATTCCTTAGTACTAACAGTGTCCAAGATACTAAGAATGGAAGGAAACTTCCATGACACTAAATAGGCCATATACAAAAACTCACATTTAAAATCATTCTTAATAGTGAAACACTGAGAGTGACCCCTAAGTTAAGGCAAGACAAGCATGGTTTTTTTTTTACCATACCTTTTATGGAACGTGGTATTGCAAATACCTGACACGTCAAATAACCAAAAATAAATAAATAAATAAATAAATAAATAAAATAAAAAGAACAAAATAAAAGGTACCAAATTAGTATGCAAGGAGTAATATGAGTTCTATTCACACACCAAAAAAAGGTATCTTATTAAAAAATATAGAAAAAGGGGTTACTGTGTAGCTCAGCTGGTTGGGCGTCGAATTTTTGTTCAGGTCGTGTCTCATGGTTTATGGGTTCAAGCCCCACTGAAGCTCTGTGCTGAAACTCAGAGCCTAGAGCCTGCTTCGAATTCGGTGTCTCCATCTCTCTGTGCCCGGCCCCACTCACACTCTGCCCCTCTCTTCATTCAAAAATGAGCAAACATTTAAAGTACCAAAGACTCACC
>NC_043711.1:10093693-10105690 GCF_006229205.1 Suricata suricatta | reverse complement strand
GAATTTAAGGAAAGGTATTAAGCAGGCTGTGTTTTAGCTTATGGGCAAGTAATAAATTGTATCATTTATCTTGAATGTATCATAGATAAGCTGCTATATAATGATTGCCACTTCAGATAGCTGTGAAATTAGGTGATTAACTAGTTGTTACTTAACCTTCTAATTTCTGTATAAGTCTAATTACATGAAATAGAAGTTGTGGTTCTGATTTTTTTACTTTGCTTATCCATTTGGAGTGTCATTGTAACTACTGTATTGTAAATGATGGAAAATAATTGCATATTTAAAAAACAATAGTGTTATATTCTAAAAAAATAAAAAATAAAGTTACCACAAAATAAATAAATAAATAAATAAATAAATAAATAAATAAATAAAATATTTTTATGGGTGCCTGGTTGGCTCAGTTGGCTAAGCCTCTGACTTTGGCTCTGGTCAGATCTCATGTTCCTGGGTTCGAGCCCCCCTTCAGGCTCTATGCTAACAGCTCAGAGCCTGGAGCCTGCTTCCGGTTCTGTGCCTCCTTCTCTCTCTGCCTATCGCCCACTCATCCTCTGTCTCTCATTGTATCAAAAATAAGTAAAACATTAAAAAAAGTATTATAAATAATAAAACTTTGTAAATACATGTTTTTTGTAATTTAAAACAAGAAAAACTCTAGAGTAGTGCATGTATGTTTAGGAATTTGTCCATTTCTTCTAGATTGCCCAGTTTGTGGCATATAATTTTTCATAGTAATCTCTGCTGATTGCTTGTATTTCTGAGGGATCGGTTGTAATAGATCCATTTTCATTAATGATATTGTCTATTTGGGTGTTCTCTCTGTTCTTTCTGAGGAGTCTTGCTAGAAGGGGAAGAGAGGTGGTGGTGATGGTGGAGGGCACTTGAGGGGAAGAGCACTGGGTGTTGTATGGAAAACAATTTGACAATAAAATATTTAAAAAAATAAAAAATAAAAAAAAGAAGTTTATCTATTTTGTTTATTTTTTTCAAAAAACCAACTCTTGGTTTCATTGATTTTTTTCAACTGCTTTTTTGTCTGCCCTGATCTTTGTAATTTCTCTTCTTCTGCTGCGCTTGAAGTGCTCTTGCTGCTCCCTTTCTAGTTTCCTAGGTGCTCTGTAGGATTTTGATTTTTAGACTTTTCTAGTTTGTTGAAATAGGCTGGATTGCAATAAACTTTACTCTTAGGACTGCCTTTGTTGCGTCCAAGAGCATTTGGATTGTTGTATTTTCGTTTTCATTTGTTTCCATATGTTTTTTAATTTCCTCTCTAATTGCCTGATTCGTCCAATCATTCTTCAGTAGGGGAAAGAGAAAGACATTGAAATTCAAGAGGCTCATACAACTCGCCTAAAACGTAACTTAAACTGACTTTCAGCATGACATATCATAGTGAAACTGGCAAAATATAAAGACAAAGAGAGAATTCTGAAAGCAGCTAGGGATAAAAGGGCCTGAACATACAAAGGTGAACCTATCAGAGTGGTTATAGACCTATCTAATGAATCTTGGCAGGCCAGAAAGGAATGGCAAGAAATCTTCAATGTGATGAACAGGAAAAATATGCAGCCAAGAATCCTTTATCCAGTGAGCCCATCATTCAAAATAAAAGAGATAAAGGTGTTCCCAACTCAATAAAAATTGAGAGAATTAATCACCACCAAACCAGCCCTACAAGAAATCCTAAGAGGGACTCTATGAAGGAAATGTAGCAAGGAATATAAGACACCAGACACATCAATATAAACATGAACTCTACAGAGAACACAATGAATCCAAACACACATTTTTCAATAATAACACTGAATGTAAAAGGACTGAATGCTCCAATCAAATGAAACAGGGTAGCAGAATGGATAAAAAACAAAAACAAAAAAAAATCTATTTTTTATCTACAAGAGACTCACCTTAAACCTGAAGACACCTTCATATGGAAAGTAAGGGGATGGAGAAATATCTACCATGTGACTGGACGCCAAAAAAAAAGGTGAAGTAGCCATACTTATATTGGATAAACTGGACTTTAAAGCAACGGCAGTAACAAAAGATGAAGAAGGACATTACATAATGATTACAGGGTCTCCCCATCAGGAAGAGCTAACAATTATAAACATCTACAAGCCGAACAGGAGCACCCAAATACATAAAACAACTAATTGCAAACAGAAACAATCTCATCGAGAAGAATGTGCTAATTGCAGAGGAATTTAATACTTCACTTACAACAATGGACAACCAGACAAAAAAATCACTAAAGAAACAATGGACCTAAACGACACACTTGACCAGATGGAAATAATTGATATTTAGAACTCTGCATCATGAAGCTAGGAAATTCACTTTCTTCTCGAGGGTGCATGGCTCGTTCTCCAAGTTTGATCACATACTGGGTCATAAAACAGCCCTCCATAAATACAAACGAATTGAGATCATATTATGCACACTTTCAGATCACAATGATATGAATCTTGAAATCAACCACAGGAAAAAGTCTGGAAAACCTCCAAAAATCTGGAGTTTAAAACCACCCTACTGCAGGATATAAATCAATACAAACGTAAAACTCAGGTGACCAAGAGAATCCTACCTTGAATGTACATGTGAAAAAACAATCTAACTGTAATACAATTGCATGACATATTATCAGCGAAACAGTTGGGCTAAAAAAAAAAAGTGCAGAGAAACAAGATCGGGGAAAAGAAAAGAGTCCATGAACCTGGACATCAAAGAAATTGCACAGAAGACTCTCTCTGCACTGGAGGAAATGTATCACAGAGGGTACTGTCAACATTGCTGATAGTCCTGCACATGTGAACTGAAATTCAACATATAAGGAAATGAGCAGTAAGTGGTAGGATGAGGTTATCACATTTGGTGTGGGACTTGATATGTAATCATGGTGGACTAACTCTTATATTCCCTTGTTCCTGAATCAAAGCTGGAGCCATCATTATGAACTTGCTTTTGCTTAATTAAAAATGTACAGAGTTACATATACACACATGTATGGATGTCCACATATACACTGAGTAGTAAACACTCATATTTTCCTTGCCAGGTCAGATGAGGGGATATAGAAACCGTGGAAACAACAAGCACAGCAGGTACCAAGATCTTGACTCTCATCCATGATTCCATAAAATAAAACAGGGCTCCTTGCAGAAATGAATGACTGTTGGGCTCCGGAGGGAAATACGTTAAGCTGAGCATGAAGCTGAAGCATGATCCTATAAAACATCATGAAATGATGTCCCTCAGCAGCCAAGAATGATGGAGACAGGCCACAAGGACATATCAGCTAACTGAAGGAGCACTCCATTGCCTAAGCTGAAACAATTTGAGCAAAAAAATAAACTAGGATTGCATTATAACACAGAGGATACTGTAAATAACTGAAAAATAAATCCTGAAAATACAATCTCGAGTGCAGAACACAACCAATGATTTGCAGAAATATTCTATTCTTAAGGAGGTAGAAGATAACTACCACTACATAAAGATGGGGTTGCACATAGAGAGTTCCCACAGGAGTACTGGATGGAAAGAAAGGGGAAAGAGAAACCTGATAAATATCATGTCATCCATGATGCCAATATTAACACCATGAGAATTAGTCATGTTGACAGTGTACCCTTGATGTCATTAGATGAACATGTCTGTTTCCCTCCCTGCTCTTCTTGTCCTTCATCAACAGTCCCAGTCTACTCATAAACAAAAGAAAAATAAGACAAGTCCAAAGATTATCTTACAGACTGCCTTCCTAGTACTCCTAAACTATCCCTGTATCAGAAGCAAATGAAGCCTAAGAAAATGCCACTGCATATGGATCCTCAGCAGATATGAGGATTAAAATTAACCTGTGTGAGACACAGGACGGGTTTGTAATGTAGAAACTGGGAAGAGACCTGAGGAGAACCCTCTGAAAAATCACAGCAACTTTGTTTTGTAAATGTAAAACTGTTACAAATACTAAAGCAAAAGTTAAAATTAGTAATGAAATGCAGAATCTTTGGAAACACTGTGCTCTGAGATCATCCCGAAGGTTCTCTTACATATATTAGCAGCATCACTGCTGTCAGTGACTCCATCCTTAAAATAAAATAATACCACATAGAGTTTGAAAGTTTTCAATTCAATAATGACTGTATCTGCATTGTTTCTGGTAAACGTTTAAGAATGAATGAAAACACTCATCTAAATTTCTCTATTCAGGATTTCCACCCCCTCAGAGACCCGCTCTGTGCCTCCCATCTAACACTCATGGTGCTATTTCTATCCCTTAATATCCCCTCTCCCACTCTGAATGCAGCACTAGTTTTTCCTCACAACGACCTGAGTCATATTTCATTAGAAAATACTTTTTCAAAACTGTGCCGTGACATAAAATCTGCACTTACACTCACTAATTTCAGACTTCAATTTCCACCCTCGAGCCAAAAAGTAAGATTGTTAATCTGACTAATGCCCACCCAGCCAAGATCATTTGGGTTCATTTCACAGACCCTGCTCCTCATGGTTGGTGAGACAGTAAGTATTTCTAATTCTAGCATCACAACTTCCACCCTACTCAATCTCTGAATTTCCCTCTGCTGTTCCTGTACTGCACACTCCCTTTGTCTCCACGGAAAGACCCCAACACCGCATACAAGGGTCAGGATCTATAGGCTTCTCTGGGACGCTACACGGTCTCCTGTGAAAAAATCCTCTTTCTTGAAAACAATTACAAATAAAATAAAGAGACAACTTTAGGGGATCTACTTCGCAAGGTTTCAGTGCAACCTCTCAGTATCAATTTATTCATTTTTATATCTTGGTTCACAAAGTAGGAATCATGACAAAAGATTAGTTACATATTTATGCACAGAATAAATAGTAGTGTCTACCGGACAATAATTGCTGGGGAAAATGTTTCTTAAATGACTCCAATTAACAAATGGTGTGATCCTGGTAAACTAGTAAACAATGATAGAACCAGCAATGAAAACAGAGGAAAGTCTGTCGAGAGATGAAGGCCCATTGATGAAGCACTAACAGTGGAGGAGACAGATCAGGGAGAGCTGGTTGAGTGTATTCACGTTTTCCCTCCACAATTAAAGCTTTAATAGGCAGGGCCTGATATCACAAACTCCCCTTAACTTATTATGCCTGGTGATGCCCCTAAAACAACTACAGATGCAAAGGTCCCTCCCACCATAACACATTTCCCCAGCACTTCGGAAGAGGCTGTGGCTCACCCAGATGTTAGCCCAGAACAGCGTGAGATCGATGACCCACTCTGTCCCATGGATGATTGCTGGGGTTGGAAGTTATGACCTTAGGAATGAAAGAGACATGGCCCCACTTGTGAAGGCTCTAGAAAATGCAGCTCTGTCCTTGTATCACTTGAGATGACAGGAGTCAACTTCATGGGTGCAGAAAAGGCTTTTCAATTTCTGTAACACTAGGGCATAAACTCCCATGAGTCTTATTAATGAAATATTCTTTTGTCTCTCTTCCCTGTAAGAGACTTGGGTCTGTGGCGCTAGGAGACAAAAATAGAATGCAAACTTGTCCCAGTGTTGGGACACAGCCTTGGCATTCCCTGATGGTCTCTTTTCCCGTTAAACCTGCCTATCCCACAACGAGGTCCCCTGTCTTTAGAGGTTCTCACTAACAAGTCAGAGCACCGCATAATAAGTGTCAAGTTCTGGATTTGCAGAAATCTGTGTCCGCTAATAGGAGATGGGGCAAATAGGTGATGAGGAATAAGGAGTGGAATTAGTGGTGATGAGAACTTCGTGTTTTGTGGAAGAGTTGAGACACTATGTTACACAACTGAAGTGGTATTGTACTGTATGTCTACTATATAGGAATTAAAATTTTTCAATGAGTTAGGGGTGACTGGGTGGCTCACTTAAACGTCCCAACTTTGGCTCAGGTCATAAACTCATGATCTGTGAGTTTGAGCCACGCATCAAGCCCAGGGTTGACAACTCAGAGCCGGCAGTCTGCTTTGGATTGTGTCTCTGTCTCTCTCTGCCCCCCCTTCTCTTTCACAAAAGTAAATAAACATAAAATGGAGGACCTGGGTGACTCAGTGAGATGAGCATTCAAATTTGGTCATGTCATGATCTCATGATTTGGGAGTTCGCGCCCCATGTTGATTCCGTGCTGACAGCTCAAAATATGGTGCTTGCTTCACATTCTCTCTCCATCTCTCTCTCTCTCTCTCTCTCTCTCTCTCTCTCTCTCTCTCTCTCTCTCCTTCTCAAAAGTAAATAAACATTAAAAATCTTTTTAATAAAATAAAAACTAATCAGAAACTTTTTGCTGCAAAACTATGAATCAGATGATAGGAAATAACCATTATAGTTTACAATCCAATGGGGGCCTCTGGGGTCAGGTAAGGAGGAGACATGAGTCTTACTCTGTCTAACTCCCCACAGGTTAGGTCCATGTGTGTTTCCCACTATCACTGCCTAATCTCTGCAATGCAGCAGTAAAAAAGATGCAGGTGGCAACAGTCAGAGTAGCTGTATTGTGTGTGAGATCTGGGAAGAGCCTATTGTTGTAGGAAATATTGAGGGAAATCAGCTGCCCACCAAAAATTAAAAGAAAAGTAATAACGCATCCCTGGGAGAATGTCCAAGAATGACACCATCAAGGCCTGAAAAACCAGGAGTCACTATTTCTATTACCTTCACAATTAATTTATGTTTTGGACAGTGTGAGGGAAAACTAAAGATTGTAGAGTGGAAGTGGATTATTGTAAACTAATCACACAGGGTTCCAGGTGCTTCTGCACTACCATCCGTGATCTCGTTCCAAAGTGGATTGACACAAAACCTGGGAAACTTGTATATAACTTTGATATGCTCAGTGGTTTTTATCCAAAAGCAATGCACTATCAGATACCTGCTTCCAACCCAGAAGAGAAACATTTTGCATTTACTCCACTGCTCCTCCTATCACATTATAAGCACTCAATTGGCTATGTTATATATATGTTTTATAAAATCCATGGAATTGGGGCACTGTGGTGACTATGTTGCTTCACCATCTGAAATTGGTCCTGGTAATGATATCACAATTCATGGGTTTGAGGCTGGGTCTGCTCTGTGCTGACAGCTCAGACTCAGGAGCCTGCTTCTGATTCTGTGTCTCCATTTCTCTCTCTGCCCCTTATACTCCTTTTCACAAAATGAATATACATTTAAAACCTTAAAATCCATTTGACACAATTTAATAAGAGGTCTAATCAGGTTTAAAGTAATCTGGGAAATGGGTGCCTGGGTGGCTCCGTCAGTTAAACGTCCAACTCTTGATTTTGGTTCAGGTCAAGATCTCATAATTTCTGATATAGAGCCCCACTCCAGTCTCGAATCTGAAGCATGGATTCAGCTTCATATATTCTCTCAATCTCTCTCTGCCCCGCCCAAACTCTCTGACGCTCACTCTCAAAATCAATAAATAAACCTTAAAAACCTACAAAATAGATGCCCATAATGTATGAAAAACTTTGAGCAACCGAATACTGTAGAAAGATAAACTGCAGTCTGTCAGCCTATGAACTGATACAAATATCATAATGTATCTTTTCAGGGGTTTAGAGTACTCTTACTCAAGTGTTTATTTTGAAACAAAATATTTTCTATGCAGAGAATATCTCGCTGCTAAAGAGCTTTCTCAGGGCTTGCTTGATGTCTCTATTCCGCAGACCATAGATGAACGGGTTCAGCATGGGCGTCACCACCGTGTACATCACCGAGGCTATGGCACTTGCCCCGGAGTTTTGTGAAGCAGTAGAACTAAGATACACACCAAGACCTGTACCATAGAACAGAGAGACCACCAAGAAATGATACCCACATGTGGAAAATGCTTTATACTTGCCCCTCACTGATGAAATTCTCAAAATAGAAGATACAATTTTAGAGTAGGAAGAGAGGATACCAGTGAGTGGTACAACACCCAGACGTCCACTTGCCAGGTACATGGCCAAGTCATTGAGGAAGGTACCAGAGCAAGCAAGTTAGATCACCTGAATAAGTTCACAGAAAACATGAAGGATTTCCAACTTTGTGCAAAACGAGAGTCTCAAAACAATTAAATCAGTAGTAGAGAGACAAGAACACTCAATATCCAGGATCCTAGAAGGAGAATGCCACAGAACTTGGGGTTCATATTGACAATGTAGTGCAGGGGGTGACAGATGGCCACAAACCGGTCATAGGCCATCACTGTCAAGAGGAAGGTGTCTAGTCCTTGAAAAAGCATGAAAAAGTACATCTGGCTGAGGCAGCCTGCGTAGGTGATCACTCTGCTCTGCATCTGGATGTTCAGCAGCATCTTTGGGATGGTGGTGGAGGTGAAGCAGATGTCTGAAAAGGACAGGTTGGAGAGGAAGAAGTACATGGGTGTGTGGAGGCGGAGTCTGTGATAATGGCCAGGATGATGAGCAGGTTCCCAGTGAAGGTGACCAGGTACATGGACAGAAACAGCCAAAAGAGCAGTGACTGCAGCTCCCCCTGGTCTGAGAGTCCCAGGAGGATAAACTGTGTAACACGGGTTTGGTTTCTTCCTTCCATGTAACTGATGCAAACAGCTGGAACAGAGACCAGGGCACATTGAAAAGGCACCAGCATGATCACAGAAATTAAGAGAAATTCAGAATTAAGAGAAACATGTTTTCAACATGCTTCATTCTATAGTTCTTACTCATTTCCTACCAATAGGAATTCCAATGGAGTAGTCATTGTTAAGCATCACAAGGACCACACAGAAACAGAAGAGTTAACATCAATCCTTCTCAATTTCTTCCAAAAAAGATTCAAGGGGAAACACTTCCTGCTTTATTCCATTAGGCCAGCATTGCACTGATATCAAATCCATAAAAAGACATTGCAAGAAAAGTACACAACAAAATTCTCAACAAATACTGATGTGCACGTCTTTGACTAAATAATCCTCATTCAAGCATAGCAACCGTGTAATCATAGTGTAGAAAAGAATTGTTCATCATGACCAAGAGGGGTTTATTACTTCAAGGCAAGGATGGTTTAATTTATGAATATCCTTCAGATAGTATAACACATTAACAGAATGAAGGATAAAAAGCACATTTTATCTCCACTGACAAGAAAAATGTGGAAAAAAGTTAGCATTCTTACATAATAACATTCAAGAACCAGAGATAGATGGAAACTTCCTCAACATGATATAGGTCATTGTGAAAACTGACCTGCAACATCAATCTCAATACTGAAAGGCAGAAAACAGCTCCTCTGTATGAAAAAGACAAGCATGTCTGCTTTCATACCTTCTATGCTATATGGGATTGAAAGTTTTACACAGAGAAAGCAGCAATGAAAGAGGGAAAAACAAACAAAGACAGAAAGAAAGAAAGTGAGAAGGAAGGATGGAGAGATGGAAGGAAAGAAGGAAAGAAGGAAGGAAGGAAGGAAGGAAGGAAGGAAGGAAGGAAGGAAGGGTGGAAGAGAAGGAGGGAAGGGGGAGGGAGATAAAGAAAGAGAAATAGTGGAAGGAATATGAAAGGATGGAAGTAGGTAATAAGGAAGGAAGGAATGGAAGGAGGGAGGGAGGGAGGGAGAAAGAAAAAATGAAAGAAAGAGAGGAGGGAAGAAGACAAAGGGACAGAGGGATGAAAAATGAGAGGGAAGGGGGAAGGAAAAAAGAAGAGAGAAAAGGAAATGAAATCCATCAAAACTAGAAAGGACAAATAATATGAATTCTCATAGAAAAGGTGATCTTATTTTAACAAAATAGCTAGCACTAAAAACAGGAAAAACTTTTAAAATAATACACAGATTCAGGAAATTTGGAGAATTCAAATCAGCACACACACAAAACTCCGTTGAACAGCTAAACTCAGTATGAAACGTACCATGTGAAAACAATAACCTAAATGTATTTACATCATATGAGACATTCTTAGAAAATCAGATGGGCAAAAAAAAAAAAAAGTGCAGAAATATGTGATTTGGAAAATGAGTAGATTCTGAAACCTGGAGATGAAATAACTTGCACAGAACCATGCACCGTACTTGAAAAAGGTATATCCCAGAGGACATTTTTAACAATGCTGATACTTCTGCACTTTTGAACTCAAAGTGAAGATATACAGAAATGGCCAGTAATGGTGGGAATGAGGTTATCACATTTGATGTGGGAGTTCACATGTAAGCAAGGTGGAGAGGCTACTATGAGCCTTGTGGTAATGAATTAGAGTTGGCGTCATCAGTTTGAACTTGCTTTAGCATAACATAGTTATGGAGGCTTACATATGGATGCACGCTGGACGTCTTCATAGACACAGAGTAGTAAACACTCAGATGGTGCCTTCCCTGGTCAACTCCTGGGATACAGAGGCCCTGATAGCAACAAGCACAGCTGGCACCTATGTCTTGGTTCTAATCCCCTATTCCAATCAGATGGAACCGGGCCCCTTGCAAAAAGAAAAATGCTTTAAGGATCAGAGTGGAAATACAAAAGGCAGGAGCATCTTTTCCTTTAGGACAGGAATGTAATGCTACTCTCAAAAGACAAAAATAATAGGCATACGCTAAGCACACATGTAAGATAGCTGAAAAAGATCCCCATTACCAAAGCTGGAACAATTGGATCATCAAAATAAACCCAGATTATATACTAAATTTCAGAAAGCCTACACAAAAATAAATAATTAAACAACAAAGACAAGAAACACTCTCAAGTGCAGAAGAATAACAATGACTTACAGAAATATTCTGCTCTCACAGAAGTGAAGGAAAACTCCCACTACTTATGGACGGGGCTGGACATGGACAATCCCTACAGGAACACTGAATGAATGACCACAGTGAGGAAATTTGGCAAAGCCCATGGCAGCCAGGACATCAGTATCAACACCAGTGAGAATTAGTTTTGTTGATAGTGTGAACCCTTGATGTCATGAGACGAACATACCAGCGTCCCTCTCTTGTCTTCGTGTCCAATATCCACGGCCATAGTCTACTTATGAACAAAAGCATAAGGCGTGTCCAAAAGAAGATTATTTTACAGAATGCCTGACCAGTAGACCTCAAAACTATCAATTCCTTTCAAGAACAAAGGAGTAAGAAAAGTCACAGTGTGTGGAACTCAGCAAAGATAAAAATTAAATGTAACATGGGAGTGACAGCTGTGTTCATAACAACAGAAACCAATAAGGGAGCTTATTGAACTCTCTGAACTATCACAGCAAATTTTTGTAAATGTACAACTGTTAAAAAATTGAGTGTATTGAAAAATATGATATTTAATGAAATTCAAAATCTTTGGAAACATGTCCCTAAGACTCCATTATATACTGTGTATAAGCAGTCTCCCTGCTTTAACTTTGTATCACTAAAATAAAATAATGATGCCACATACATAGTTTGAAATTTTTCAATAAAATGACTATATCTGGCATTGTTTCTAGAACACATTTAAGAATGAATGAAAAAATTCATCTGAAGATTTGTATCCATGATTTCCATCCCCTCAGAGACCCATCTTGCCTCCCATCACAAGCTCATGGTGTTATTTCTATCCATCAATATCTCTCTCACACTCTGAACGCAGCAATAGTTTCTTCCTCACAATCACTTGGGTCACTTTTTCATAAAGCGGACCTGTTCATAGCTGTCCTTGACATAATACCTACACTTACTAGTCACTAATTTCAGAATTACATTTCAACCCACTAGCAAACCATAACTTTCTTTGGTCTCACTGTGGGTTCATTCTGCAGACCCACTTCCTGATTGATAGTGAAACAATAAGAAGGATTTCTATCAAGCAACACAACTGCTACTTTACTTAGTCTCTAAATTTCCTCTGCTGCTGTTTCTTCCTGGACTACTCACTTCCTTCATTTCCCCTAAAGAGTTCCAACACCACTGTCAAGCTTCAGGACCTAAAGACTTATCTGCAAAGGCTCACGAACACCCATGAAAAAGACATCCTTTTCGAAAACAATTAAAAATAAAGAGT